>NC_085136.1:303287401-303314100 GCF_035046485.1 Aedes albopictus
TAGCTTAGTGTTCTAGAGCACTTCCACAGTTATTAACTGAGAGCTTCCTCTGCCAATGACTATTTTGCATGTGTATATCCGTGTGGCAGACACGAAGATACTCTATGCCCAAGGAAGTCAAGGAAATTTCCTTTACGAAAAGATCCTGGACCGATCGGGAATCGAACCCGTCACCATCAGCATGGTCATGCTGAATACCCGTGCGTTTACCGCCTCGGCTATATGGGGATTTCAAGACGTTTGTCCTTAACCCTAAAAGGGATACCTGGGGTCCATTGGACCCCAGGCGCCTTTCAGAGCTCGTCTTTGATGGAACACACTCAGCGAGGTGACGAAACTGAGGCCATGAAGGTATCCCTTTTAGGGTTAAACAATGAAAACTATTTACTTCATAGGTGTAGCAGCAGTAAGGTATCGTGCGTCTCCATCCAGGTATTTGGGTGGTAACTCAACGAGATGGAGAATCATGGTATTTTCGTAATCATTGCCGAAAAAGTTTGAATTTTACAAAAATTCCAAATGTTTCGGTCTGCAACCTAACGTTATATCAATTAAGTTTGTTGGGTGGGAATCTTTGTACTCTATATTCGCAATTGAACCGTGGGAAAATACTATCATTTCGAATACAATGTAGGGAGCAGGACAAGTCGTCACAGCCCTATCCCTTGCTCCATGCCGATCCGTTATCTCCAGTGTATGATACCCATCCAGATGGGGATAGCTACACACGTCTTAGCTGCTTTCATTCCACCGAAACCAAACGACAGTTGGCAGCTTCCTCTAGCTTTCCGTGAGTATGGGTTTTTAATGGCACCGGGCTTCGCAACAGATGAGCCCCAAACCGTTCCCTTCAACCAACCAATACCCGATCCTCCCGCTTAAACGTTATCCGCATTGACACCCGGTTTTCCACCCTTCCCAACTATATCTAATGGCTCATTCATACATGGATTGGCGTGGGCGTGGGCGTCAGACAGTTCAGTTCACTCTGCTGACGACACTTGACTCTTCGTCTCATACCACTCGAGTGAAGAAGAACCCCAAAGTAGCTTTGGATGAGAAGGGTCTCTCCGGTGCTGCTGCTGCACTGCTAAGATTCGGATATCGATCACACATGCTTGAATTTACGACCGAGTGCCAAATTTGAGAATGAGGGCTCTGTGGCGGTTAAAGTGTTTCTGCTTAATGTCGCTCAGGCAGAGGTGTCGGTTCGTACATGTGGTTGACGGTTATCCTTGAGAGGGAAGTGGATATAATATGACTCCACTCATATAGGTAGGCGGCAGAATTGTATGAACAATCTGATTGGATGTGCTGAATGAAGTAATAAACTTTTTACAGCTGTGTGAAGGTTATTGATAGGAATATTGATTCGAAGATGGTATACCATCTATATCTATATCTATAGTATGCTATAGCAAAATCATTTAATCTATCAGGCACCACCCTCCCCCCCCCCCAGATTTTTTTCATGACTTTATATAGAAATTAAAAAAAAATTGAAAACCACTGTCTTAATGACAAACACAGATGTATAATATACATTTATTTGGCATATATGTGTTAAAATTGATAGTTATTGTAGACTATTCTTAATTTGTCACACTTTACAAAATCATTGTCCAAAATGGACTGTTAGTTTTGTTTGGGAATATGCCAGAGAATCAACGTATTTTGGACACAGCGTTACGCCAATATATTTTGGTCACTTCCATTTGTTTTTGCCGTAGGGTAAACAGGTATAATATGCCCCCCCTAAGCAGAAATGGCAATATATCTGAAACTGGCGCCTTATTCCATCTATTGTTCACTGCAAATCGTGGTTACTAAAGTTAGTGAAGTGCTGTATGCGAACTTTGCCTTTGGAGAGGTGGCTATGGAAGCTTTGAAACGTTTTTCGAAAACGTTCCAAAATTAATCTTTTCAAAACAAACGGGGCAATACGCCCCATCAAAAGAAAAACGTCCAGCCCCGTAATAAAACTTCCCAGGGGATAATTCCACCACATGATTATCCTAGGAGGGTCTTTCAACAAGTATTTAACTGCATAAAAGTTGCAAAGTAACACAAGCGAACAGAACTAGCTTCGTTTACAGTGAAGTCAGCTCACAAAAGGTAAAATATTACGCCAAAAGTCTCGATTTCAGACTTTTTGATATTTTTATTGCTTTTCTGTACCAATCCACTAACGGACCAGCTTGATGGCAATAATTCTTCAATAATTGAGATTTCTAATCGATCACACATGCGAAAAGCGCTTGCATCGCTAGAAAATGAAGAGGGGCGTTTTGCCCCGGTGGGGCGTATTATACCCTTTTACCCTAAGTGTCCAAAAAATATTGGCGCCTTGCTGTGTCCAAAATATGTTGGTTCCCCTATATCCAGAAATATAAATACAGCCATTCCACTCGAAAATAAAAGTGCTCCGATATTGCTCAAAACGGTAATTTGACCCGTTATGTTTGGTTCGCTATTAGGGTGATCAATTTTATGATAGGGTGGTCCAAAAAAATCAACATTTTTCAAATATCTAAATTTTCAAAAAACCATAACTTTTGAACCAATGAACCGATTTTCAATCTTTATTCCCAAATGGAAATATTCAGTGTTGGTAAACTCACACTCAAAGCTCATTCATGAACTCAACCATGAGATTTAAGAATTCGAGATTTTACCAACACTGGAAAGATTATGAGTTCTAGATTTAATAAAAAAATATCACAGACATAATTAGTAAATGTCGATATTCAAAAATGGTCATATTATCATTTTTTTTTAGAATTTCACAATGTTGGAACACAACGATTATACTTTTTGTTTTTTTTTTAACGAAACTTTAACTATTCTTACATAACATCTATATTAGACCTGTTCACTTTTTTTGACCTACCCGTGTCACATCAAATTATCAATCCACATGCAAAACCAAGGCTTCAGTCCAAAAATGAGCCAAATTGATAAAGGTTTAGAGGTGTATTAAACCGATTTTGTGTTTTTTTGAGCATTTTCACGAAAATGTACTCAAATATTCAAAAAATTGCACCGAAAAGGTACCGAAAATACCATTAAAATATAGTTAGAACAATACTCTACGACTTTGCCGAAGACACTACGGTGTTTAAATTGCGTATTTCAAAGTAATTCAACAATTTTCGTTAAAAAATCACGAAAAAATACAATATTTTTTACGATTTTTCATGTGAAAGTCATGTAATTTTACATTGTTTCACGTGATTGATTTAATCAGCTATTGCTCCTATGTGTAACGAACATTTCGTCCATACATCATTTTAGTGTAGGAATTCGTTTTGATTGACTAATTTTCAAAAGTTTGTCACGTTGATACTAAAAATTGTACAGAGTTGCCAGCAAAAAATAAAACAAAGCTACCCATGATTAAAACGTCATTATACTTATTTGTCTCATCTGCATTAGTTTCAAATTGGTGCAGATGGTTGAGCATGAGATTGTCGATTCAAAGATTCAAGGTTTGAGTCCTGGAATAGGATTTTTTTTTGCGTCTCGATCCAGCTATAAGTTAATGAAACTACGCACTGCATCTCAAAGCAATTCGGCATCATAGCCTTCTTTCGAAACCGTAGAGTGCATAGTAAGAATGAAGTTTCCCTCCATCGTGTAGTTGTGTTGATTTGTGGGCAGACAGATACAAGTAAGCTGCACCCACAGTTGTCTGAAAAATGTTGCATCCAGAAGCAGTTCCATCATCGTATTGAATTGTTTTAGCTAAATTGATCGTTATCAAACAGATGCTCAATATTTTGTCCAGCTGATCTCGTCGACACGATTTATTGTCAACAAGTAAACTAAATCTCTAGCTAGTCCTGGAATGGGCTTAATTGGCAGGCCCGATTATTATTATTTGGGAGATTGCGTGTAAGTCATGGCAGATTCATCATCCTAACTGCTACAAAGAAAGAAAAAAAAGTTTATCATGTATTTGAGCTTGAACCTGGGACCCTCTGATCCGCAGGCTCGAGCCTTATCATCTGCACCATTTCTGATACTTAAACGAATTCCTACACAAAAACGATGTATGGACGAAATCTTCGTTACACAAAGGAGTAATAGCTTATTAAATTAGTCACGTAAACTAATGTAAAATTACATGACATTTATATGTAAAATGGTAAAAATATCGTGTTTCTTCGTGATTTTTCAACTAAAATTGTTGAATAACTTCAAAATACGCAATTTAAACACCGTAGTGTCTTCGGCAAAGTTGTAGAATATTGTTCTAACCATATTCTAACGGTATCTCCGGCAGTCTTGTTAGCGATCACAGTCTTCGACACCTTTTTGTCGATATTCGGCTGCCTTTGTCTCCAACATTCGCAACACAAGCGATCAAACTACTGTCCGGAACAAAAATGTCGAATGAATGCGCTTGACCACGATTGCGTCTTCGGGAGATGGTTCGGTTTTTGTTATTCCTGTCTTTCCCATAAAGAGAGCTGTTTTGTATGAATGTATGTGTAGTAATCGATTTATCACACACGAATAAACTAATATTATACCAATCTTAATTAAAATTGCCTGAAATCTTGCGAAAAGCTGAAATTAGACAAATATCACCGTGTCAGACGACGATGATTTGATCCACTTTTTTGTTTATTGATCTTCGTTCTGCCGCTCGTGTTGTGTGTAAGAGGTAGCGGTCGCGCTCGAATGAAACAAAGCAAGCTGACACCCGACCGCGGCAACGAAACGAAGGTAGTGAAAAGTGTCGAATGTTTACAAGCCTGATCTTCGGCACCTTTTCGGAGCAATTTTGTGAATTTCTGAGTAAATTTCTGTGAAAACGGCTAAAAACACAAAATTGATTTGATACACCTTTAAATCTTTATCAATTTGGCTCAATTTTGGACTGAAGACTTGTTCTTGCATGTGGATTGATAATTTGATGTGTCACGGAGAATCGGAGAAAAAAAGTTTCAAAGTGAACAGGTTTAATCTATTGATTGATGCACCAAGCGGTAAGAAGAAGAATTTTGACATCCAAGCGGTGTGCCGTTTACATCCATCGACCAATCAGCGACGAGGATCTAATCGACGGCACACCGCTTGGATGTCAAAATTCTTCTTCTTACCGCTTGGTGCATTAATCAATATATATATATATATATATATATATATATATATATATATATATATATATATATATATATATATATATATATATATATATATATATATATATATTTATATATATATATATAAATGAGTTTGAAGTTCCTTTGAGGCAACAAAACACACGAACGGCTGAACCGATCAGGATGACTCTTGAACGGTTCGATTCGTATTCGTGGTGGTTGTTTTTATATGATATTCGTATCTTTTTAAAAAATCAACTAGAAAAGTATGAAAATTGATAACTGATTTTTCATGAGCTGGGAAGGAAATCAACACGATCGAAATGCAACCAATCTAGAGTGCGATGATGTTATGAGATCAACAGTTGTCAAACTACCACTGCTTGGCAAGACAACGTTAGCCGGGACAGCTAGTAACATATAAAAAAAAAATTAATTGTTCTTCAAGCCGTTTTTGAGCTGCATTTTTTCGAAAATTTCAAGCTTTGTGCTATTATTTGTATGGAATGACCATACGTCACTTTAATTTTATTGATTATTTTTTTTTTTTTAATTTTTTATATACACTAAAACCTTTTATGTGTGTTATTTTTATGCACTTTTAATTTATGCACCTTTTTTGTGCCCTGCATAAAAAGAGGTAAAGCTACTCAGAGCCAAAATTGTGCATAAGAATATTCAATAATGACGGGAACTATTGCAACGTTGGCCAAGGAGTGTTTACAGAGAACAAAGGAAGGTTACAGGTTCGTTTTTGGGCGTTTCCGAAGGTCTCATGTTCATTACATGGGGCCCGAGTGGGTCTTAAGGGGGTTTCGGAGTCGTTTTAGGAAGTCTCAGGGCATTTTAGACTGGTTTCAGAAGCGTTTCGGAGGTGTTTTTAGGGGTTTCGCTTTAGGAGGATTTTTCGAGGCATTCCAGGATGTTGCAGACCATTTTTGGCGTAATTCAGAGTCCTTACGGAAGCGTTACGGAGGAGTTTTCGGGGTGTTCGAAGCTTCTCAGGAGCGTTACATGGGGTCCGAGGGGGTTTTAGGGGGATTTTGGAGGCACTTCAAAACGTTTCAGAGGCTTTTCGGCAGGATGCAGAGGTGTTACATAAGAGTTACGAGGAGTTTTCGTGGTGTTCAGAGCCTCTCAGGTGCGTTACATGGGGTTCGAGAAGGTTTAAGGGGGATTTTGAAGGCATTTCATGGCGTTTCAGAGCATTTTCGGCGGGATGCAGAGACGTTACTTAAGCGTTACGAGGAGTTTTCGCTTCTCAACTAGGAGTTCGAAGCTTCTCAGGTGCGTCTCATGGGGTCCCCGGGGGGTTTAAGGGGGATTTTTCAGGCGTTTCAGGAAGTTTCAGAGCAGACTATGAAATACCTTAAAACGCCCCTCAAACCTCTTGCAACGCCCTTTAAAGGCTCCTGAGATCCCTTGAATTGTCTCTAAAGCCCCTGAAACACATTTAATACTATTGAAATACCCCAGAATTCGCCGTAATCCCATGAAAACACCGAAAAACCTTGACAGAACACTCTTAAAAGGCTCTTCAAATCCCCTGAAACAACCCCTTAAAACGCCCCTGAAGCCCCTTAGAATCCCCTTTTTGGGTTCTATGGGAACTTTATGGAAACCCCCTTAGCCCCACCTCAACTTCCCAGGAGCAAGACCTGTTCTCGTGAACTACATTCTCTAATCAAAGCCCAAACTTGATTTATGCATGAATTTACCTCTTTTTATGCCTTTTTTAATTTATGCACATTTTTAATCATGGCAGTCCCCAGCCATGTGCATTAGACTGGCCCAAATACAAAAATGTCGAAAAATTCCACGGGGCATTCTCTAGAATCGTGCCTTTGGAAAAGAAGAGCAATCTGTGAAAATTTCAGCTGAATCGGTTTAAAACTGAGCAGGCGCAAATGAGTTGAAAGTTTGTATGGGATCTTCAATCCAAATATATGGGAAATTGGATGACCTCCAGTCTCTCATTCAGCACGCTGGTTGAAAGAGTATGATTTGGCTCATAATTGAAAGAATGGTAGTTGATACCCTAAGGAACAACTTTGTAGAAGACCATATACCTAATGATAAATCTTAATTTAGTTGCGGTTTCAGCTAACGAAAGTAGGATGAGGATATCTTCCCCTGTTTACTCTCGGTTGTTTCATGCAACACGCGTTTGCTGTTCGAAACTTGCGCTCAACATCATAGGCGGCTATGTTGTCCTCAATTTTAAACCGATTGAGCTGAATCTTTCACAGCCCGAGCAGAGGGGAATATCAAATTAATAACTACGAAATCACAAAACCTGTTTTTATATCTTGTTTTGTTATTATTGAATTATCAAGGCATTACGTTTCCATAACATGTTTTGTTGGACAATCTTATTTTGTTATGACCAAGCAATTGGTATGCAGCCCATTAATAACATTTCAATATTACATTCTGTTGTGGAACAAGTTTGGTTATTATTGTATTATTGAGAGTGCACACATACTTTATGGTATTGCTATCTAAACTAAAACAAATTTTGAAACAAAACCACCATCATTCTACAACGTTATTTACAGCATTTGAGGGAAAGCAACTGCATATTCACTCATCAATTTGTATTCCTCTTCCATTTATCATTACATCCAAACTGAGACAAAGTGCATGCCCTATATCACTAGCTAGTATTCCGTGGGAAAAAGTTTGCATAATGCACCAGAAAAACTGTTTAACGATTTTTTGAAAAGTGCGCAAAGTTAGGCCCTAGGAGCGCAAAGTATGGTACGCTTACGGTATCACATTTGATAAGAGGTGTGGTATATTACGTGACATGGAGGTGCTGTAATGTGTACAAAACAAAGTCCCTGCTGGGCGGCGTGAGGTTTTGCTAAATTTCTGAAATTGACTGAGTTGTAGCTGAAAAGTACCCAAAATACCAGCCACTGCCCAAGTGGCGCAGTACCCTGCATACATCTAAACGAGAACATAGCAGACGATATTGAAGGTTTTTAAGGTTTTCAAAGGGACGTTCCAGATTCCGCCTTTGACATGTGAATTTCAATGATAAAAATGTCAAACTTATGGAGTAAACTTGTTTGAACGAAGCTAATACAGACAGCTGAATCCAAAATTGTAGATGGTTTTAATGGGATTTTTCAGAAATATTTTGTATTTCACATGTTTTCCCTATCGTTCCAGAGGATGAAGTCGGATCTACCTATTTGAAAGATAGGTGCATGAATAGTTGAAAATACACCTATTAGGGAAGAGAGAAACTGAAGTTCGCATTCTCACATGTTGGTCTAAATATATAGAATTCTCAGCCATCACGAAGTCATATGGCGCTGTCCATAAACTACGTAGACTTTTTTTCGGCCATCTCAGACCCCCCCTCCCCCCTCGTAGACTTTTGTTCATACAAAATTTTCGAAATTTGTATGGAGCGTAGACTTTGGCCAGACCCCCCCGTCCCCCCCTAAGAGTCTACGTAGTTTATGGACAGGCCCATATATGATGTAGAATAGGATGCTAAAGTGGAGGCCATACCCGACTAGATGAACATAACAAGAATATATCATAATTATATCTTAATGTGATATAACTAACAAATTATGTCATAATTTTGTTATGACATGGACTGTTTCAAACTTTTTCAAACTAAATTATAACAAAATATATTATAATCTTTTGTAACTAGTTTTGTTACAAATAAATCAGAACAAACTCTGTTAAAACTTTGTTATTTTTGCAACTGAACAAAATAATCAGTTGCAAAAATAACATAATTATATCAGAATATGAATTAATAATTTTAATTTTTAGCTACATTACAAAAAATGAGAAATTTGATTAAGTATTCGTTTTTTTTTTCATTGCTTGTAGAGCAAAAGGTCGATGGATAGCAGGTAAAAGATCAGAAAATGCTTATAAGGAAACAGCTTTATTCTATGTAATTGAAAAATAAAAAGAAAATTCAATTGCTGTTGAGGGGCTGCAGTTTTGCTTGTTTTTCATTGCGTAGAATGCCGGAAGCATATCCGGCTACCCTCAAAACTGAAAAGTACTCATATTTTTTCAACTTTTAACCGATTTAAGTGAACTTCGATTCGTTTGAATAAGAAATCTTTTTTTAATTGATTGGTTATGCGAATAGAACGATTGCGTTATGCGGTATTCCCAAAAGTCCAAATTTTCTGGAACATATCCTTATGCTATTGAGGGGCCCAGATGCAAAGAGGTGTAAGTGGCCGTTTTGTCGAGTTTGAGCTGAACATATCAAAAAATCTTCAGATTTCAAGCTCACAAGAACTTTTTAAAGATTATTTTTATGATTAGAAAAATTACAGTAAATCAGAGAAAATTGGGTTGATATTGAAACTCCATACATTTTGAATGGGATGAAAAACTGATGAAAAACTTCAAAGCTCATTTACTCGAAAGTGGGTTTTTGTAACTTACACCCCTTTGCTTCTAAGCTCCTCTATTCTAATATCGGCGTTGTTGGAGTTAGCGTATTGAAAAGATATGGTCTCTCGTGAAACATGCTTCGTAATTACACTGTTGAAAACGCTTTGACATCCACGTGCAGCACAACAGAACATGTGCTCGATGAACAAATTGAGATTTGAATTATGGAAATGCTACGGTCAGCCAAAGCAAAATCAAGAAATTGACATTTATGCTTCGAAATGATTACTTTGAAGTCAATACTTTCGGCCTAGGCTGGGCAGATATGCTATTGGTGATTTGATGGTGCATGAAGAAGAAAAAGAACGATGGTGTTTTGAAAAATCCTATCCCTACCACACAGGAGAAGATTTTAAAATGCCTCTATAAAATCTAAAACAAAATCTAATTAATAACGGTTTGATGTACAGTGTAAGAATGTGGACGGGCTACATATTGAACGTATAAATTTAAATTTAACATTTTTTTTTCTTGGTAAGGTACTTAATTTGTACCAATCACCAATTGGGGTTTTAAATTAAGAATAATATATTGATTTTTTGATTTTATTCGAAAGAGCACCTTTTTTTAAAGCCAATATGATTTTTTTCAGATTTTTAAAACTTTATTTTGATACCTAAATTCAATTACAAAAAGATTTTTTGAAATAACCTTTTGACAGCTGGGCAACTGCTTGACAGCTCCGCCCAGTACGAAATGCGACGAGGGGTGATTCGACAAATCGCTCCCATACAAACTTTAAATCGATTTTTAAATAGGTTCCCGGGCACCAAAGTTCATGAAAATTTGGATTTCGGCTCAGTTTGGCATGTAGATTGTGGATATGGAATTATCTCAACACCACTAAAGAAGCCAATTGCAGCTGGTCTATGGAAAATTCCACGTGTATGACAATTCGGGTCTTTTCTTAACTCACGATGACCAGATCGGTTCAGTCGGATTTGTTTTTGATGGATAAAATAAATCTGGATCAAATGAGATCAATATTGTCAAAATCGGAGAAAATTAATCGCAGATACAACCATTACATAGTTTACCTTCTTTATTTTATTGTCTGCTGTTTCATATTAGGGTAATTCATGTATTTTGGACAGGCTGAGGACAACGTTGGAAAAATCGTCCCCTAGCTTCCTTAAAAAGCAATTGATTATTTTGCAAAGTTACTAATATGCTTATAATATGATTGTACTTAGCATTCCAGGTGACAAAAACCTTAACGAAAGCATTTTAAGCTGAGAAAATCACAATTTCCAATCGCCTGTTAGAATGGCATTTTGGACACCGAATATATGTTTTGGACACCCTCAGGCATATATAATTTGGACAGGGCAATTATCTCAATGTTTAGCCATGAATACTGCTAAATCATGGAAGTAGCATAAATTTACAAATATTTTCTTACAAATAATCACATTTTTACGCTTAACAGGCATCTATTTTGATAACTATTACAGTTTTTGATAGAATCGAGAAAATACCGCCAGACCCACAGAATACGCCTCCAAGTATGCAATCGCACAGTATCCCCATGTAGTTCGTCAGATGACCAAAATATATTTACAGTAGAAAACTTGTAATGTATTTTGGACACCACCTATTTTAAGCGATCTAGATGCATGTTAAGAGATTGGCTGCCTAATGCTTCTTTATTAAACATTTTTCGTTGCAATAAGGCTTTTAAATTGCTTACAATTATAAATTCAACGATTTTGGAATGAATATTGTATGTGATTGTGAAGTGTATGTCGTCTTGCATACCTGTGCATTTGCGGGGTTTTAGTGAAACAATTTACATTTTCGATAATTTTGAAGTAAATTCTTAATTGTTAAGCGTATTTTCAACGTAGGTCATCAGAATAAGGTCTATTTGATCCAATAATCCATAATAAGAAGTATCTACTTTTATTAGCTCTTCGGAACAAGACATACATCGCCGTGCATGTCCAAGTTATATACATGTCCAAATTATACTTTTTACCCTATGAAGTAAAAAATAAAGGCATTGCAACTTCTAGAAATTTCATCAGACTCTTTCGTATTTTGTATTTTATTCATTGCTATAATTTGAGTTTTGGGTAAATATAGCATCATAGCTATTGATATGTTTATCTTTGTATTAATTTCCTTCTTTCAATATCCCAGTCCCGTTACGGTGCCAAATTCCTATCACTTTTCTACGATTCCCAATTCTTATAGGTTAAGTAAAATTTTAGCTTCAAAAAGTGATACATCTGCAAATGAGTTTTTTTTTTATCTGAAAATTGAGTAAACTTAGTTGAATTTATATGTTATTTTAACAGTACTGCTATTCTAACCTCTAATTATAACGTCAAAAAGTACCGAACAGACTATGTAATACGAAGTAATGAATGTAAGTGAGAGTGGAGATAGCAAATATGGTACCTACTAAATAATTCTAATCAATAAAAATGTCAACTATACAGACAATTCTGCTCAATTGATGATTGCATTTGTCTATTATAACTTTTTTCTTTCGATCTATTATTATTCGATCATATATTGTTTGACATTATGTCATAAATATCTTTTTTCATTACTAAAAATAATCTAAAACAGAATAAAACTAAACAGCATCTGCAGAAGTAATCATATCGGCATATGATATAATTACCTTTTACCTTCGCTCACGTAGGTACGTGTATAATCGCCGTTCTCACAACGCGAACAAAAAAAAATAAAAAAAAATCATCTCCGTCTGGAAAGAATCTTTGTCGCCGCCAAAATGCTCCCCATGACGAAGCTCAGTCATAAATAGTCGACTAGCAACTTTTTCGCCGTTCTCTTTGTTCCGAAACAGCCGACGACGGGCCATGCGAACGCCACCACTGTTATTAGTGTTACAGTGCACATGTCTGCGCACCGCGATAGCGCTGTTGGTAAGAGAGAGAGGTTCATTGTTTGATCTTGCATTCAAATCTCTGTCTATTTTTGTCCTGCGACTGGCAAACATGAAATGGGGGAATGGGGAAACTGGCAATACGTAGAAGCAGTAAAGCTTCTATCGTCCCTCACCGCAAGTGCTGTGATAGCCTCATTGGTAAAGGCGACTGAAAATTTACGATAGCTGGATTGGAGGTTCAAATCCCGTCCATGATTGTAAGTTTTATATTGTATTGTATTCGAAATTTTTTTTTATGTGACCCATTTTTTTCTAAAAATAGAATAACACACTTAAAATAATTATCCAAAAATGAGTAAAAAAAGTTAGTTTTTACCCTATTTTTGCTTTCGGAATGTTATCAATAACTCTTTAATATCAAAATTTGTTATTGAAATATTTCCCAAATTCACTGTTATTAAGTTGTTATTGCCACTAACAAAACATGTTATTAAACTGATTTTTCAGGAACAAATTTTTGTTATGTGACTTGTTATTTTGCCGCTTATGACAGACAAGTTTATAACTCAATATGTTATGTTAATAACATGAAAATCACTAATTCCATTATGCAGTTATTTTGCCAAAATAACGCATTTTGTTATGCTGTTGTTATTCTCTTCTGCTCGGGAGATTGTTCTTCTCATCCAAAGGCACGATTCTAGAGAGTGCCCCGTAAATTTTTCCAACTTTTCTTTCTCGCCATACAAATGTGGGCCGGTCTAATGTGCATAAAAAGAGGTTCCAGTGTATTTTTTTTATTCCTGTTCGGGTTTGTCACTGCGACCAGTTTTTAGATCTATTGTGACATTACCCGTATCCTTAGTGTAGTGCATGTCGCATTACTCAATTGCCATTGAGGGGCAATAAAGTATCGATTTTGATACAGTTTTTGTTTTGTTTTCTTAGAAAACAAAACAAGAGTACTGATATTGGCCATGCATCGGAAACCTAGCATCAACCTTGTTTTACTGCTAAATTCTCCCCAGTAGGACCCGGGTTTTAACATTAGCAGCAATATCATTGCAATAATGGAACATGTGTTCAGCAATAAGGATTCTAGTATGTTCCTTGCGTACTAGCACTTTCCAGTCTTCGAAGAGTTAGTACATACATGGATCCCTAACCCAATTTGATTTCCTTTGCATTGAGTTTAGCCTCAGATGGTGAGGTTTTTAACTATATGCAAAGTAAAGTTGGTAAACTTAGTTTTATTCAAAGACTGGAAGTCATCACAACACCAGTAGCAAGGACTAAAAACTATAACGCCTTTAATTACCAGAACACATATTCCAAAATTGAAAAATAGGACGACACTAGATTTCGGTTTGGTAGATCTATCACCGCAACGCAACCCAAAAAGGCGATCTACCCACGCTACGGGCTCCGTTAACCCTCAGAGCCCCAGGACAAACTTTTAATTTTTAATCGGCTGATACTCAGGATCTGTAAAATATAAAAATAAGCGGTTTTCACTATGATCGATGGGAATAGTTATACTTCATGCAAGGGTAGTTGTCAGACCGGAAGTCCATGCTTGAACCTGATTTTGCACCGGAAATAAGTGTTCCCTGGTGCTATGTTTGGTGATATGTTCCACAGCTGCCCTTAGGCTACTTTTTCAATAATTCGCTGTTAATTCTCGGAAGATCAATCAAGGTGGAATCTAAATCTGGCCTGAAATTTGTAAGCGAAGCGTGCTTTTACAAATTGGAATCAATTTTGTAAATTGGGACAGAAACCGATAAACGCCTAAAAGTATGCAATGATCTAGTAATAATTCGTTGGCTAAAAGTATGACCCGTGTTTGAATTTTAGATGGATTAATCACATGAGTGATACTTTTAAAAGAAGGGCTCAAATATACGAAACAAATTCTTCATAGACACCAAGCTTCTAAAATCATCTTTTCAGGTGCAAAAAGATTATGATCACGAAATTGGGTCTTAGGGAGTCCTACCGGAAGTACACTCCTGGGACCAAGTTTCAGATGCATCTCATGCCAGAAAGCAGCCTCCGCATTGCGTTCTTGCGTTGGCCTACCATTTCAAGTTGTTAAAGATTTCAGAATTATTATAAAATACCAGATTCATAGACGACTCGCCAAAACATTGCCCCAGGGAACACTTATTTCCGGTGCAAAAACAGGTTCAAACATAGACTTCCGGTTTGACAATTACCCTTACATGAAGTACAACTCTTCCCATCGATCATAGTGAAAACCGCTTATTTTTATATCTTACAGATCCTGAGTATCAGACGATTAAAAAAAAGAAGTTTGTCCTGGGGCTTTGAGGGTTAAAGATTGAGCATCTTTTTAACCCCCTCAACCATTCATCCCTCAGCACGGGTCGCCTGACACCTTGGATTGGGGTTACCTGTTTGGTGGACTTTTACCCCCGGAACAGGTGGTCCGTAGTGCTATTCTAAGCCGGCAGCTACACGGGCAATACAGTGTATACAGTGTATACTATAGCAGTCGTGGGCAACTAGATGAATTTCAGTTAGTAAAAAAACACCAACGAATTCGCAAGCTACAGAGTGATAATCCTCCATGAATTTCTACAGGCATTCCTTCAGAAGTTCCTTGTGAATTCCTCCATAAATCACTTCTTATTATCCTACGGAAATTTCTTCTTATATTCCTCCTAGAGTTCTTTCTGAGATTTATTTAGCTCATTCTGGAATTCTATCAGGGGTGCCTTCAGAGATTGATTCAAAAGTTCTTTCTAAGACTTCTGCGGAGGTTCCTTCGATGGACCCCCAGGAGTTCCTACTGAAATTTTTCCAGCAGTTTCTTCAGGTGTTGCTCCAGGAATTAATTCTTGGAATCCTCAAGTAGTTTCTTCTTGGATTCGCCAAGAAGTTCCTTTTAGGAATTTCTTTTCCTGGGACTTCTTCAAAAGTTTCTTCTGTGATTTTTCAAGGAGTTTTTCTTGGATTCCTCCAGAAGCTCCTACGAGAATTATATCAGGAGTTTCTTCACAGATACCTCCCGGAGATTCTTCTGGGATTCCTCCAAATCTTTCCAAGATTGGCCAGGATTTATCCTATAGTTCTTTCAAAGATTCCTCTTTCCAAAAAATTCAATCGTGATTTCCAGAAGTTCCTTTCGAAATTCACTTCTTCATTTTAGGATTTCTTCATGAATCTTTCCTTTTCAATGAATTTCTTCTGACATTCCTCCTTTTGAAAATTCCGAGATTCCTCTAGGAATTTCTTCCTGGATTCCTCTAGGATGCATATGATGTCTGCATGAGATCTTTCTGAGATTGCTCCAGGAGATTTTTCCTGGATTCCGCCAAGAATTTTTTGCGGGATTTTTTCACTAACTCTTATTGGGATTCCTCCAGGAACATCTTTTAAAATTCCTTCATGATTTTCTCCCATACTTTCTTCTGAAATTCCTTCAGTATTTTCTCCGAGATTACATAAAAAGTTCCTTGTGGGATTCATTTAGAAATTTTACTCTACATTTTTTTCCATGTTTCCTCCAGAAGCTCTTTTTGGGAACGCTTAAGAAGTTTCTTCAGAAATGTTTTTCTGTTGGTCGCGACACCTAGCGGTTGAAGCCACACTTTTTACACGGAAAATTTCAACCGTGTTGACACGAAAAAGCAAAGTATTTCGGAGGCAGGTACACCAACTCAAAAACTGATCCGCAAAAAAAATTTGTTTAATTAGATTGTATTTCGGGAACACAGTCAAAGTTGCTTATCTCTTAAAACCGTAAATAGTGTACGCGATACAATAGTGATGGGAATATGTATAAAATCGTTAACATAATTAAGAAAAAATGCTTAAACGCCATTATTATGCTTTACAACAGCCTGCAATTGCAAAAAACATCTTTGGTACGTTTACCATATTATTGCAATAGTGGTCGAAACAACAACTGATATGCTCTCAATGAAGCAAAATTTCGAAGAATAAGATAATTAATCATCGATATGACGTCATCTGTTCATTAATTTTGATTATACTTGAAATAATCAATACACTTTGAGCCATGCAGTTGTCTTGACGTTTATACACGATGGAAACGAAATGGACAGAAACAAAATAAATCGAGTCGATTTTTCACGCCTAAAATTTATCACTTTTCGTGTGTTCGGTTTGTTCTGAGATGCCCTTCTCTTCTCTGGTAACTGTGTTGTTGTAAACTCCATTTATTGAAACTTCAACAACACAGTATCCCAAAGTTTCGCTCAAGCAGCATCAGATTAGGCTAGGAATCATAATACCCATGAGTTTTCACCGTTTCATTGCAAAAGAGTTTAGCATCTCACCATACAAAAAAAAAACAGCTCATTGCAACAAATCTAGTACTTTACTTATTTTGTCTTATTCCTTCTAGGAATCTAGGAAACAGTACTTCTGAAGACATTCCATAGACAACGCATAGATGCGTTTGATCAAAACGCGCCTCTGGAGCCCACCTACTGATCAACCGCATAGAATCACCTTGAAATCCATCTAAAACCACCCTGAGACTCCAAGGAACTTCTCTCAAACCCCTGGGAGCCACCTGATATCCACGTGAACCTTAGTGAAGCCCTCCGTAACTCCCAAAAATGAGTGAAGCCCCAACGTCTCGAAAAGCCGTGAAACTCCTCGGAAAATTTCTTAACAACCATTCTAATAATCTGCTTTTATCAGGTGCTCGTCGAAGTGCTGCTTCCATCTTTCAATCATCTTATGTCGATCCTTCAAAAGCTGTCGTTCTATTCCCTGCAAATATGGGCTTGCAACTCGAAGCCTTTTCGGGATGTGTTGACCTTCTAGTAGAGCGTCATGCTATTGCATATAATGAAGTAAAACAATGTAGGCTAAGTTTCAACGAATTGCTTTTCTATACATGCTTAAGCCACCGTGCTGTATACGTTTCCATGAATTTTCATAACGACTGTTACGAGCGTATAGCATCAATCTTCCTTATAAACGTCAATAGCTCATCTATTTAAATCACCATCACCATCCTCTAAGTACGTCTTACAACCTCCGGCAGGTACAGGCTATGACGTAAGTTGTTCGTATCGCAAAATAGGGCAACGCTACTATATTTGGCTGTAATATCATTTAATCAGTGGATGATTTCCAGAGATGATTGATGCTGTACGTCATCCATTCAACAATATTGCTTACACATCTATATTTAAAATTTTGCTGACGAAAATCCATAGCGCAACAGAGTGAGGTGAGGCTGGGAAGGTGCATGTTGATGGTACTTGGCACGTTATGATACCTGGAAACGGGACCCGATGATCCGTTGTTGGTGGGATGCTACAACAGACAGGCATTAATATCCATTGGCGCGAGAATGCAAATCGAACAATAACAACAAAACATCATCACAGAGCATCAGAGCCACTGCTGGGTGGGAGCACCGAGCACATGTGACTGGAGAGTAGTGTAGTCAGTGTGTGGGTCCACGAGAGCAGTTACGGTTACTCCTGCCTGCTACCCGTAAACAATACGAGGAAACTTACGGCAGATATTGCGCATGTGCTGGTAGAGATGCAAGGACGACGCTCTCCAGCTGGTGAGGATTATCGGCGTGTAACGCCAATACCACTGTAAAATGAGTGATCTTCTGTAATACTGAAGTAAAATTGGCATTTTCGTGACAGAGGGCTGATGTGGTGAATGAAAAATATGTTGTGAGTTAATTACCTTTTTCCTCTGGAGAATTTATTGACTCAGACAGGACGAAGTAATGACGCTTAAACAATTTAAAACCAGGACACAAATTGGAAATATTTGTGCCCAATCTTGAAAAATACGGACTTACGGAATGCCACTTAAATTCTTAACTAAATTGTACACAGTCATTTAAATATCAACAAGAAATATCAATCTGGTCGCAACAATTCTTTAGAGAAAGCCCAAGCAGAAAGTGATTTATAAACTCTATAACAATAGGCGTTTTTTTTTGGTAGAAGTTGTTTTAGGAATTGTCTCAAAGATTTTTCCAGCAAAGCGCAGTTTTCTACGATCGTTTCCTAGAAAACTTTTGAAACATTAAAAAAAATCAAATTTGTGGAGTAAACCGTACATTTTTTTGATAGTTCGCAGTTCAAAAGTAATTTCTCGGTCTATCTTGAATCATGGTAAATCCCTTCTCGGAAGTGTAGAATTAGTATTAGTTAAAATACACAAAAATAAAAAAAAATATACTTCTCTGATTTGCTCAAGAAATCATATTTCATCTATCGCAGTACGCAGCAGCGGAGCAAAGACAATTCAAATAATAGTCACTGTGTAATATTTCTGCCTGAAATCGGTCCAGAAATGTGTGTGAGTGGTGGTTCTGAAAATAATTCCATAGGCTTAAATGCATGGTCAAATTATAATTATTGGTGGTATTAGCATTTAGCATTAGCAATAGCATTAAGCAAGTCGCACAAATTCGTAGATGTTACAGAACGCTGTTATGAGAATTGCCGCCTTCCCGTCCGTTAGCATAGCACAGAAATTTATGTTTTATATTACAATGGCCGGGGTCTCCAGCTAGCCTAGTGGTTAAGGCTATGAATCGCCAATCCGAAGACGGCGGATTCGATTCCCGTTCCGGTCGGGAACATTTTCTCGGCTCCCTGGGCATTTCTTTTTCCTGTTGGGGACATAGTACCACTGCGACCATTGATTTGATCTATTGTGGTGTCATCCTCTTTACTTTTGCCATACTGAAAAGACTCATCACTATGGAGAAATGATCATCCTTACAGCTCTTGGCGTGTTTCCCATTCAGGTACTGCATTTCGTATGAAATCCAATACCTGTTTGGGATGAGAGGCCCAGATTTCCCAAGGCTCCATCAAGCCTTTATCAAGGTAACCGCGGCGTTTTTGATAAAGTGCAGCACACTCACACAATAAGTGTTCAGAGCTTTCGCTCTCAAATTTACAGAAACGACATTTGTTATCTTGTAATTTCCCAATTATATTTAGGTAATATTTGCAAGGGCAGTAGCCTGTTACTAGTCCAGTATAAATGCTTAAATCATGTTTGTTCAGGTTCATTAACCTTAATGTTTTAGATGCATCTGGTTCAATGAATCGCTTAGATTGACGACAATCTGTAGTTTTTTTTTTTTGTTTTTATTTATGTGTATTTTAACTAGTCGCTAATTCTACACTCACAATCTGTAGTGTTCGACCAGATAAGTTTTATTTTTACTTTTTCTAAATTCTTTAGTTCCATTTTGAAGGCACAAGGAGCTATTCCAAAAAATGGCTCAGGCCCGTTAAATTGAGTAGATGACCCTTTTTTTTGCTAACTGATTAGCTTTTTCATTTCCTTCTATTCCGCAATGACCAGGAACCCAATACAGGTTAACCTTATTGCGACAGGACAATTGCTGCAGAAGCTCGGTACATTCCCAGACAAGTTTAGATGTGTACACCTTGGACTTCAAAGCATTCAGTGCTGCTTTGCTATCCGAGCAAAAACATATATTAGCGTTTTTGTAGCGCCTTTCGAGACAAATATCAGCACATTCTAAAATGGCATAAATTTCAGCCTGAAAAACTGTCGGCCAGCTACCTAATGGTAATGAAACGTTAACTCCAGGGCCGAATATTCCAGCCCCTACATTGTTATCTTGTTTCGAACCATCAGTGAAAAAAACTATTGAGCCAGATCGAAAATCCGGTTCTCTGTTTTCCCAATTCTGACGGGACACATCAGGAACTCTAAAGAGATGATCAAAAAAATGACGCTTCACCATGAAATCGTCATTCATAGAGAATATTGGACTTACTCTAAAAGTTTTTAATATGCTCATATGTCCTCTTAGGTCACCTGCAGTGGCCATTGAGGACCTTTTGAGTCTCAGAGCACATTTAACAGCGTTCATGTGTATGAAATCGTGTAGTGGTAGAAGATTTAACATAGCGTCTAAGGCTTTAGATGGGGTACTATACATTGCCCCTGTTACTGATGCGGTAGCAAGCCTTTGAAGCTTTGTTAACTTCATTTGCGTGGAAGTTTGTTTGGTTTTTTCCCACCAAAAAATAGATGAATAGGTAATAATAGGTTTTACAATGGCAGTATAAATCCATAGTATCATCTGTGGTTTTAGACCCCATTTCTTACCAAAAGTTCTTTTGCAGCCCCAGAAAGCATTTCTTGCTTTTTCTATCTGTTGTTCAATATGTTTGTTCCAACAGAGCTTGCTATCCAATATAATTCCTAGAAATTTGACATCTCTAGATAAAGACAGCTTAACTTCTCCTAGTTTTAAATCCAATATGGAGATTTTGCGTCTTTTAGTAAACGGTACAATTGTTGTCTTTATAGGGTTTATATTTAACCCTTCATTTTTACACCACGTTAAAGTAAAATTTAACGCAGCTTGCATTCGATCAGATATAATCTTATCGAATTTACCACGGACAATAATGACAATGTCATCCGCAAATCCAATTACTTCGAATCCTTGATGCTGTAATTTTCCAAGAAGATCATCAACAATCAGGGACCAGAGGAGAGGAGAAACTACTCATCCTTGGGGACAGCCCTGAACAGCTGTTACCTTTACAACTGAATTCCCAAGAAATGCAAATATTTCCCTTCTGGAAAGCATCACTTCAATCCAATCGATTATGTTTTTAGAAAAACCCCTTTGTGTCATGGCTCTTTTAATCGACGCAAAGCTAGCGTTGTCGAACGCGCCTTCTACGTCGAGTACTGCTGCCAAAAGTATTTCTTTATGTTCAAATGTTTTTTCAATTTTTATATCTAATGAATGTAGAGCTAATGTAGTCGATTTGCCAGTCTGATAGGCAAATTGAGCTCCATTTAATGGTTTATCTTTAAGTACGTTCGATTTAATATACTCATCTATAAGTTTCCTATATGATGGCCTATATGATTTCGGCGACATTTTATCTTTTTTATTAATCTTTGGTATAAATACTACTCGAACTTGTCTCCACTTAGATGGAATGAACTTCAGTAGAAAACTAGATTTGAACAGCGTTATCAAACTCAAACTCCCTGGGCATAGTGTATCATTGTACTTGCCTCACAATATACAAATTCATGCAATGGCAGGCAAAGAAGTTAGTTAGTTAGTTAATTTATTTTCGACACTTTACACATTAGTGTGCATTCGTGTCGGTCGCAGGCAAAGAAGGCCCTTCAATTAATAACTGGGGAAATGCTCAAAGAACACTAAGTTGAAGCGAGGCAGGGCAAGTCCCAGTGGGGATGTAGAAGAGTCATACAGAAGAAGAATAAGAAGGAGAAGATTCCAATGGCCGAAAGCTGTCCTGGTCACGTCCTTGCGATAGCTGAGCGATGGAAAATTTATCACGGAAATTTGGGTATTGTTATCCAAGCAGAAGACATAGCTGTAGAATACCAAAATCAAGTATGAAAACCTCAATACATATATGTACCTGTGTAAGGTATTAAGGCAAAACTGGATCCATTTCCTCAATTTTTGGTTTTTGATTTTTTTTTTTATAAAATAGCACCCTTAGCAAATTTATACCTACTATGTAGCAATTATTACTAAACGCAAAACGATGAAATTGAATATATTTAATAACATTAGTTTCTAAGAGCATTATTTAACCATTCAGCAGTCACGCTGATCTTTTTTGTTGAAAAAAGTTCGCCTGTTCTACACAAACCAACGCCACAGTATACAAATTCGAGCCGACGCAATTAAATTCCGGCCGCTAAGCAAACGACAAGTACCCATTCCTAAGCAAAAAACTCCGGGAAATCGAATGGTGCTAACCCCTTTCCTGAGAAACATCACCAAGTGTCTCATTTTGGCCATTTTCCCCAAAATATGTCAAAAATACTTGAATATATCAAACTTCAATCCAAAAAGGTGGGAGAAACCCTGAATATTTCAAAAAACTTCATGTAGCAATATTAGACAACTTGGTTTAGAAAATGTTTTTATGTGTCTTATTTTGTCCAATATCCCCTATTAAATGAAAATATTTCAGAATTTCGAATGAATTTGAACCAAAAACCATATAAAGTCGTTCAAAAGTCGTGATACTGTATGGAGAAACCCCAAACAGATTATCTCTTGTCCATCACATTTAGAGATGTTATCTCATTTTATCCAATATACCATATGAATAAAGAATATTTGAGAATTTCGGATGAAATTACACAAAATACCATGCAAAGTCGTTCAAAAGTCGGGTTACTTAATGATAATACCCCAAACGGATCGTGTCTTGTCCATCACATTTAGAGATGATGTCTCATTTTGTCCAATATCTCCAATAAATAAAGAATATTTGAGAATTTCGGATGAATTTCAATAAAAACCATGCAAAGTCAAGATAATTTATTGTCCATCACATTCAATGATGCTATCTTTGTTTTTTTTTTTGAATATCCCCTATAAATTAAGAATATTGAGGAATTTCGGATGAATTCCAATAAAAACTATGCAACGTGGTGCTGGTAGCGGTGGACAAGAAGTAAGAAATTATATCTGAATTGTTTAGGAAATTACGAACTCTTTTGAGGACTTACTCAGAATTTTCAAAATGATTTCCTTTAATATTTTTTTTCTATTAGAACATAATGAAAACCCGTTCGAAGATTTTTTGATAATGTCTACATACAGGGTGTTAGGTTCCTGAGTGCAAACTTTTTAAAGGTTGTTAGAGGACCATAAATGGAGAAAAAAATTGTTCTACGAATATGGTCAAATCTCAACCGTAACGTAGTTATTGAACTTCCCATGTTTTTGACTCTTATTGCCTTAACTGGCTATAACTTGAAAATGGTCAAACTTATCGAAGTTTTTTTACCCTTATTCGAAGGATTAATGAATTTTCTATCAAATGGCATCTTTGAATCGATTGGTTTAGTTAAATAACTAAGTTTTCTAGAGCAAATAGCTCAAAAGTAGTGTGTTTTAATTTATTTTTGTCAATTATCTTTGAAAAATGCGTAATAATTTCAAATTCTTTCTTAAGCAAAGTTGTGGTCCCTGTTCCACTCTACAATTAGTTCTTTGACATCAAACTTCTATCTCTTATCGTTTTGTTGCAATTTCGATTTTAACATCGCATTTTAGATCATAAATTTGCAACTGTCATGGAAAGCACTTTTTTGCACAATGCCGCACATTTAAATCAGAATTGCAAGAAAACGATAAGAGATAGACGTTTGATGTCAAAGAACGAATTGTAGAGTGTAACAGGGGTCACAACTTTGCTGAAGAAAGAATTTTAATTTATTACGCATGTTTCCAAGATAATTGACAAAAACCAATAAAAATACACTATTTTTAGCTATTTTGCTCTAGAAAACTTAGTTATTTAACTAAACCAATCGATTCAAAGATGCCATTTGATAGAAAATTCAATCATCTTTCGAATAAGGGTCAAAAAACATCGATAAGTTTGACCATTTTCAAGTTATCGCCAGTTAAGGCAATAAGAGTCAAAAACATGGGAAGTTCAATAACTACGTAACGGTTGAGATTTGACCATATACGTAGAACAATTTTTTCAGCATTTATGGTCCTCTATCACCCTTTAAAAAGTTTGCACTCAGGAACCTAACACCCTGCTTCCGTGACTGACTGGAGTTCTTTCAATAAATCAAGTCTTGACGAATTTCCTGCAGATATTTCCGGAGAACTCTCAAATAATGGATTTTTTGGAAAAATTCTAGAATTTGCCTTGAAAAATTTAAGAAGGAATTCCTAGAGGGACTCTGGGTGCATTTCCTAGAGAAATTTCAAGAGGAATCCCTGGGAGAATTTTGGATTTATTGTCTCGCTTATTGTAATAATTCCTGATGGAATCCCTGAGTTCTGAAGAAACTTCTGGAGGGATACCTGAAAGAATCCCTGAATAATTTCCTGGATCCTGCATGCATCCTTCTAAAATTATTTTCCAATACAATTCGCTGGAGGAGTTCCTCTAGAAATTCTTGAAGTAACTCAAAAAAAAAATCTTCAGGTAATCCTGGAGAATTTCTTGGGTATACATCCCTGGAAAAGATGATTGAAGGATTTCTGAACTTTCTGAAGGATTTCTTTGAATGAATTTTCTAGAAATCACTTGAAGAATTCCAGAAGCAATCGTTGGAAGATTTCCCTGGAGCAATCCCTGGAAGAATTTTTGGGTATATTATCGAAGAAATTCCTGGATGAATCCCTGCAAGAATTCCAACAATGCCTGGAGGAAATTCTGTAGAATGCCTGGAGTAATTCCCGGAAAAATTCCTGAAGGAGGAACTCCTGAATGAATTCTGGGAAATTTCTGAAGAGATCTCTTGA
The DNA here is from genome assembly GCF_035046485.1 of Aedes albopictus. Taxonomy (NCBI): domain Eukaryota; kingdom Metazoa; phylum Arthropoda; class Insecta; order Diptera; family Culicidae; genus Aedes; species Aedes albopictus. The sequence continues at coordinate 303,312,132 of NC_085136.1, forward strand.
AGCATTTCCAGAGGAAATTCTAGAAAAATTTCTTAATGAATCCTTGGAGGAATTCATGGAGAAATCCATGAAGGAGTCCCTGAAGCAATTACTGGAAAAACCTCTAGAAAGAATCCTGGTGGAATGCCTGGAGGAACTTCTGGACAAATTCCTGGAAGAGTTTTTGGAGCAATCACTGGAAGAATTTCTGAGGGAATCCCTGGAGGAATTACTGGAAAAATTCTTGGAGGAATTCCTGGAGGACTTTCTGGAGGAATCTTCGAAGAATTTCCTGGGGAAATCTCTGGAGGAATCCCTGAAGTAATTTCTGGAGAAATCTCTGAAAAATTTCTGTAGGCATTCCTAAAAAAAAATATTTTGAATTATTTCTAAAGCAATCCCTAGAAGATATCCTAGAGAAATTCCTAGAGGAATTGCTGACAAAATTTTTGAAGGATGTCCTGGATCAATACCTAAAAAATCCTAGTGTGAAGAAATTCCTATACAAAATCCTGGAGGAATTCCTGGAGGTATTTCTGTGGGAATTGCTGGAGTTATCCCTGAATAAGTTCTTGGAGGAATCTCTAGAGAGGAATTCTTAAGGGATTACTTTATGAATTCCTAAATGAATCTTTAGAGAAGTTCTTGGAGGAATCCTTGGAGAAATTTCTGGAAAAATACCTTAGGAAAATACTGGATGAATTTCTAGAGGAAGTTCTGGAGGATTTGCTGGAGCATTCCACGAACGAATTCCTGGGAGAATCCTTGGAAAAAATAATGGAGAAATCACTGGAGGAATGAAACCCTGAAGCAATTCCTGAAGGAATTCTTGGGGGAATTCCTAAAGGAATCTTTGCAGCAACTTCTGGAGGAAAATCTGCAAGAATTCTTGAAGGAATACCTGGAGGAATCCCTGAAAAATTCCAGAAGGTATTCCTAGAGAAAATCTGGATGAATTTTTGGATGAATTGCCTGACGGATATTCTGGTGAAATTTCTGAATTCCTGGAAGAACTCATTGGGAATTCCTAAAGGAATTTGTGGAGAAGTCCCTGAAGCAACTCCTGGAGAAATATCTGGAGGAATTCTTGAAGGAATTGCTGAAAGAATTCCAGGAGAAATCTTTGCAAGAATTCAAGAGGGAATCCCTGGAAGAATATCTAGATATATGGCTGAAAGAATGACCAGGAGAATTCCTGATGGAATTCTTGGAGGAATCCTATTAAAGTTTTATTTTTGTGTTAAGTGTGCTATCTTAACTTGTAAACATGTTCCTAAGTTTAATGTACATTTATAGTGCTCTGGTGTAAAAAAGCACCAGGGGATCTGGGCAATCTCATTTTGACGGCCTACATTCAGGTCATTTCGGGCAAAAATCAACTATCAGTGAATCGTCCCCTAATTGGAACATCAAGATGTTAATGTGTGGTATTGAAACCTGAATCAGTATGCCCCTTAGGACTAGAAATTCCTGAACAAAACTCAAGCTATGAAAACAACTAACGTTGCGAAAATTGAGCACCATGGCTCAGAAAATACGATTACAGGTTGACTGATGGACCAACAACATTTATGAAACCTCGTCATCCTGTCATCGGAAAGTGTTATCCACCAGGGTAACAGGCAAAATGTATATTCTAGACACAGCTGTGTTGTGTATGTCTGGGTCTCCAGTTAGCCGAGTGGTAGCCGAGTGGTTAACGCTATGGATCGCCAATCTGGAGACGGCGGGTTCGATTCCCGTTCCGGTCGAGAAAATTTTCTCGACTCCCTGGACATAATGTATCATTGTACTTGCCTCACAATATACAAATTCATGCAATGGCAGGCAAAGAAGGCTTTTCAATTAATAACTGTGGAAATGCTCAAAGAACACTAAGTTGAAGCGAGGCAGGCCAAGTCCCAGTGGGGACGTAGAGCCATAAAGAAGAAGAAGGTTCCACTACATATGTTATATTTTAATATGCATTTGTAGCGCTTTTTCGCAATAA
>NC_085136.1:303917702-303933269 GCF_035046485.1 Aedes albopictus
GGGGAATTCGCTGTTAGCTTACCCTCTCGGGGGAATTCGCTTACCCTCTCAGGGGAATTACCAAATCTGTGGCAGCTTACCCTCTCGGGGGAATTCGCTGTTAGCTTACCCTCTCGGGGGAATTCGCTTACCCTCTCAGGGGAATTACTAAATCTGTTGCAGCTTACCCTCTTGGGGGAATTCACTGTTAGCTTACCCTCTCGGGGGAATTCGCTTACCCTCTCAGGGGAATTACTAAATCTGTTGCAGCTTACCCTCTCGGGGGAATTCGCTGTTAGCTTACCCTCTCGGGGGAATTCGCTTACCCTCTCAGGGGAATTACTAAATCTGTTGCAGCTTACCCTCTCGGGGGAATTCGCTGTTAGCTTTTTCGAGGAAATTTGCTTTCCGGATGCGGCTTACCTTGTGGGAAATTTGTTATTGTCTTACGCCCGGGACCATCCGGCTTCTTTGTTCAACAAATCACGAGCATTAATGTGACACAAAATTGTATTACCACAGTACAAGTATTTAATGCACATAGACATGTTAATTTCTTAGTTTATTTACGACTCCACACGATGCACTCTATACAATCTATCCCTGAGACAAACAATATCTCACCATTACCTTATTATTTTGATTGTGCAAATATCCAAGCAAATATCTTAACAGTTCAGCGGGCCTCTCAACAAGGTTCAAAAACCCTGAACGAGACGAAATTAAAACCACAGTCGCTAGCGACAACTCAGACAACTGCTTGATAAATATTGGAAAAATCAACAGTCAAACCCAACAATAAAAACTACTATTTTTTTTTTGCCTTTGCTATCAAAATAAAGTCCACAAAACATTTCCCGTATCCCGTTCAGAAAAGCAACCTGGAACAACCAATCCTGCCGGAAGAACAACTGCGACTGCCAAATTGTTTCTCGAAAAAAAAAATACGTCATCATAACTCTGCCTCTTGTTGCAGAACCATAAACAAAATCACAAAAACATAAACAAAATCACAATCCAAACTCCACGTTCCACTTCTCTCCGCACTCCTCCTCCAAATAACAAATGAAGCTACAAAGCTAACCTTCTCATAACCAAGTCGCGCGAGATTCGTTTTGCGACAAGAAGAAAATCGACGTTCTTCTGGTATCCATCTGCTGCCACACATTAATGGAAAACCCTTGAGAAAACCACTTATTTTTACAGTTTATTTGCTGGGAGCTTACCTACCGGCTGTGCCATTGTCGTGTCCGGACGGACACTGTGGCATTCCGGGCCATTCCGCCGGCCGGAACGCTGCTCAGACGAGGAAGGATGCAATGATGCAACCTACTCGTGCGAAATACTTTACAAGACTGACGTTTCATTTCATGCTGATCGCTTGCTTTGATTTTTCGATGGTGCATCACGGCTACTGATGTTATATGCCCTACGTATCATTTTCTCAGTATCTCTCTCAACCATGGGGCCAGCAAAAGGCAAAATCACCGTAGCTCACAACAAAAACACGTTCAAAATTGTTTGTGCTGAAAATTGATGCATTACACAATTTCTTACTGATTTATTTGCTATCTTCGCGTTGTCGTGTAATTTCGAACGATTGCACGCCAAAATTTTGGTAACCTTTTACTAGTTTTACACGTTTTACTTAAGTAATAACTTATGGTAATGACTAATTCGCAAAAGTCGTACACATCCCAGATCTATCAGAGTGCCCAAAAGTGTCAATTTCCCAAACATGTCAAATTCATGTGGACTACGGCACATCTATTCGTGGTTGACGTCCGCGCTGCCCCGCTGCTCTCAACCCCTACAACGAGGAGGAGCGATCGGTGCGATACCTTCTCGCACAAAATGCTTTACAAGACTGACGTTTCATTTCATGTTGATCGTTTGCTTTGTTTTTTCGGTGCACTGAACCCAAACATCATCCTGTATGCGACTGAAATCTTATACGCTCGCGCCCTTTAACAAAAAGCATACACAAATCGGATGATGCCTCATATGGTCTGGTTCACCGTCAACTGAAATCGAGTGTATGCGAATCAGTCGATAACAGTACGAGACGCGAATAGGGGTTCAACTGAAATTCGCATAACATTCGAATGCAACTATTTCGTATTTGGAATGCAGTTCAGTTTGCATATTATATGATGGGGATTCACTTTAAGAACATGAAATACTGTATGATATGTGATCTTTCAAAAAATGGCTACACAAAAAATCGCTGCTTTGTTGTATAATTTTATTGAAGCGACATCCGATTTCATTTAATTAACATAATAAAACATATTCACTGGTGAAATAATATCACTTCGAACGGCACTCATTATTCTGATGGATTGACCACGCTGTTATTTACACAATTGTTGGGAACATTAAATTCAATCCATCGTATGCGCTGGGTTTCCAGGCTGTCTTAATGCGCGTTACTGCAAACTTAGCGCTTTCACATCCTGAGCCAAGGCCCGAGCCGCCATCGCAGAAACTGTAAATAATTTATTTCAATCTTTAAAGTTTCTCCAGTTGAAATAATATTACTATTTATTACCTACCTTGATAACCACTCTGGGAGTCTATACAATAATTGTAATTCTCCTATTCATTGAAATTCTAGAATACTCGAAACACGATGCAACCGAGAAACGAGTTAATTTGCATCAAAAGAATGATGGCCGTCGTTCGTCCTATCGAAAATTGTCTCCAAACCAAACTCCAAGCTATTCTGTGCTGGTGGTTCATCTGACGAATGAGCCATCCGTCGGCATGCAGTTTGGACTGCAGACGGAATCCGGATGACATGCGTTGTGGGGTGCGCGCATCGTAAATGTAATCCACTCTGTGGATGATGCTCGTTCGATTTTTTTCTATCCTGTTTCTGAATGATGGGGTGTGCAATAAACGGTTTGGTTGTCTTACCATTTACAATCGACAATCATCTGCTCATGTGATGATTTGTCATACGACGGCAGCAATCATTCGAAATTGGGAAGACGGAATTTCAGATGAGTGGAAATGATGTTTCATTCGTTCTAAGGATGATGTTTTCGTTCAGTGTGGTGCATCACCGAAACTGACGCTATATGCCCTATTAATCTTTTTCTCTCTATCTCTCTCAACCCCTACACGGAACTACAAATCAACCCAAATTTAAGTTGTTTTGACGCAATCCCGGTCTTCCGTGGAATAACTCAAATTTGCGTCAAACAGCGAAAGTGGTGAGTGAGTAGTTCTCGTTTGAGAGCGGCAAAAAAATTAACCCACTGGTAAGTTATTTTCACCCAACGGAGGCCTCAAATGACGCAAATTTGAGTTAACTCAAGAAAACCCAAATTTGGCTTCTTCCACGGAAGAGCAGCGGATGCGTCGGTGCTTCTCTCTTTGTTTTCGACAACATTGCGGTGGGGCGAGGGAGAAAACAACCCAACTTTGAGTTAAAACTAAAAGCAGTTTAGCCAATTTTGAGTTTTTAAAACTTATTCTTTGGGTTTTAATATTTTTCCGTGTACAATGACGTGAGTGAAAATTATTATCATTCGATCTGTCAAGCCGGAGAGTACCACATTGGCGACGAGAAGAGCCCATTGCAACGCGAGGAAGAAAGAAGAGCTGGTTGACTCCTAAAAAAAGAAGCTTGGACTCCAGAATTGGATATGGAAGAAGGAAATCTATACTAGGTACTAGCGAGGAAATGTGAAAATCCGAGGAAAAGGCGTTTGTCACCAATTGCAATAATGAAGACTCTAGGTAAATATAAGTTTTCTGAACTTCCGAAGGATAGCATCTGACCGGATCAGACAACATGAGGGAAATCGAAAAATCTCGCCTCGTATGAGGGAGATGCCTAAGCGGCAAGAATATCTCCGAAGCTTGAAAGAAGAACTATGAGAAAGGTTATTTATATGAATCAGAAGACATTTCTGTCCGTGTAAGAACAAAAGATTTTACATCAAAACGATGTAATCGTACATAGGAATCGTAATTACATTGATTATTTAGTACATCGGAATGTGTTACATCGGCATTTATGTTTTGCTGTGTAAGTAGTCATGGAAACTAGTGAACAAAAACGAATAACGTAAGAAACCCCGATTTTCTCATTGGTTATGTTATCACTCTCTCTCTCTCTCTTCTTGGCGTAACGTCCTCATTGGGACAAAGCCTCCTTCTAAGCTTAGTGTTCCATGAGCACTTCCACAGTTATTAACTGAGAGCTTCCTCTGCCAATGACCATTTTGCATGCGTATATCGTGTGGAAGGCACGAAGATACTCTATGCCCAAGGAAGTCAAGGAAATTTCCTTTACGAAAAGATCCTGGACCGACCAGGAATTGAACCCGTCACCCTCAGCATGGTCATGCTGAATACCCGTGCGTTTACCGCCTCGACTATATGGGCCCTATAGTTATGTTATGTTATCACTATTATACCAATAGCTAAACACATGAAGGAGATAGCTTAAAACTGTCTTATGCCGAGATGATCTACACAAGATTTCAATCAAAACGATCGATCAAATCTGACTATACATGTCAATGGTTGCTCCTCCGTGATTGATCTGAGCTGGTAAAAATTGCACTGAGATCCAAATGAATAAGGGCTGGGACACTTCACTTATTCACAAAGTGCAATTTAAGCAGCTCATATATTTTGGATCAATAACAGCACCGGCCACGTCCTTATAGTCCGTAGGGAAGGGAAAGGAATGTTAGAGTGTGCTGGTTGTTGCTACTAAAGACCGAGATCACCTCTGCATCCCCACAACCAGCACGGACTGGGGTATTTGTTAGACGGAAAGGATGGAAGATCTGGGAGTCACCTTTGGGTCGGTGATGCGATCCATGGATAGGGGGTTATTTATAGTGTTGGTAAGGTGATAGATTGTATGGTGAATAAGGTGAATAAGATCAAGCGCCACAGCACGCTTTGAGATGATCTACACAAGATTTGCTACAAAATAAGGGAATTGTCAAAAATAAACTATCGAACTGTCAAACATGAGCAATAAGCATGCTTGAGAAATGGGTTACTTTTAAACCCGACGCAAAATATCTACCGAAGTGTCAAATTTTAACTAGAAGTTAAACGAACAAGTGAATTGGTTCACAACCTTGATTACTAATCACAAATTAAAAGATTATTGTTATCAGTCGAAGTCCGGTTCAATAATTATTATTGAACCCTCCTTGTGCGCAGTGTGCAATTTCCAAGAAAAGATTTTCTACTGCGTACCTATTTTGTTGATAAGCTAAATAAGCCTTCATAGATGGAAAGATAGTGTTACAAAAATAAAGCGGTAAATGCGCAGATCGATCCAAAATCTTTTCGAAATGCATGCACTGTTAGCTTTCTTGGGCATTACCGAACCGTGTGGCAGCTACGATGGTACTGCGAGCGCAAATTGATTAATTGACAAAGTGGAAGTGCTCGTGAATTACTGTGGAGAAGCAGACTTTGTTCCATATGGAACGTAATTCCAGACGACAAGATAAGACGAAGACAGATGGATAAAGCATGATAAGATAAATCAAGAAATTTCGTTGATGAATGTTTGGCATGTATGGCAAGTGTCAGTTTTGTGAAGACTGTTGCAAAGAACGTGTGTTTGGTGCCTGACAGAAAAAAAAAACTGGTGGAAAGTTTAGTCAATTGCGGTTCGGACAATTCACAATATTGTATGTAAGTATCCAGCAGTCCACGACAGCGAAAAATAAAAAAATCGTTTTTGCTCCACACCGCTTATTTGATTCGTAACCAGATTCTAAGCCTTCTCCCAAAAATTGAGCTAATTTGGTTGAAAATTGAGAGTGCACAAGCTCATCAAAGTTTGTATGGGAATTATTATGGGATAACGACGTGTTTCATTCAGTTGAGCGTAGCATTTCCCCAAATGCCATTGATTGTTAGTTGTCCCTTGGTTTTCTTAGTCTACTCTATCAGTTACAACTTTACCGAAGACCACATTCAAATCGGACGCCTCAATAATTATTTAACGATTTTTAACCTGAATGAAAACCTCTGATCATGACAAAGGCGTAGCCTGAGGGTGGCGTGGCCCCCCTGGCCGTAAGTTTTTTTTAGTTCGAGCCGACTCAAAGATTATCAATAATTCAAAAGTTCCAGAAAAAATATTTTAAAAAGAACTATTCTCTAGGCTATTCTAATAATTGAGGTTTTTATCCACAATTATCAAACCTTTTTTCCTTGAGAATCACAGGAAATATCGCCAAGTATTTTTCCAAGAGATCTACTTCAATCTTATCATAGAATTTAACTGAATAACAAGCTTGGTTGAATGGATAAATTTTGTGATGTTTTTCATGGTATACAAAAACAGCATGCCAAGTTTCCGGTAGAGAAAAAGAAGGACTTTGTAGAATTATATGCTGCTATAGAGTGCAGTTATGAGCTACTGCTACACGAAAATTCACTTGTATTCAATTAAAAAAAAACGTCATGCTAAGAGAACAATACCTGGGATTTCTTTACAAATATTTTTAAGGACATCTCCAGAAATTTCTTTAGCCATTTACTCAGGAACTTCTCCAAGGATTCTTTCAGAAATTCCTCAAGGGACATGGCCAGGAGTTTCTCTTTTATGAATTCTTCCATGGACATCTTGCAGGGTTCAGATAGTTTTTTTTTTTCAGTGTTTGTTCCAAGAAATGCTTCAAGAATTCCTCCCACGATTCCTTCAGTTTTTACAGATACTTCTGCAAGGATACATCGATGAATTTCTTCAGGAATTTCCATAGCTTCCTTCAGTGACTCTAGCATGGATTGCTCCAGAGAGTTTTTCAAGAATTCCTGTATGGGTTTCACCAGACATTGCTCCGGGAAATTCTCCTGGGATATCTTTAGAAGTTCCTCCAGCGATTGTTCCAGTACTTTTTCCGAGATTCCTCCAGGAATTTCCAGGAGTTCCTTAAATCATTGTACAAAATATTCTTTTGGGAGTCCATCCAAAGATTCCAACAATAATTCGTCCAAAAATTATTAAGGAATTCATCATGGGATTGCTTCCGGGATTTCTCCAGGTTTTCCTTCAAGCCTTCCTCCAAGGATTTACCCGGGAATATCTTCTGTGTTTCTTGCAGAAACAACTCCAGGAATTATTTCAAAAAATCTTCCAAGGGTTCCCCCAGGAACACTTTTTAGAATTCCTTCAGGAGTTCTTCTTGGAATTCTTTCAGGAACTCCTCCAAAAAAATAATCCAATACTTCCTCCAGGAACTGTTTAAGAATTCCCCAGGATTTCTCCTTGGGTTTCTTCAGGAACTGCTACAGGGATTCCCTAAGAAGTTCTTCCATGAACTCTTCTTAGAATTCCTTCAGGATTTCTCCAAGGATTCCATCTACAATTTTTTCAGAAATTTTTACTGGGATTTCTCCATGGAATTCTTCTAGAGATTCCTCCGTTAATTTCTACGGGTATTCTTCTAGGATATCTTCCAGGGATTCCTCCAAGAATATCTACAGGGCTTAACTCGGGACTCCCTTCTGTTATTCCTTCTGGAACAACTTATTTTAAACATCCTCCAAAGATTCTCCCACGAACTCTTTTTTGGGTTCCTCTAGCAATTACTCTTTGTTTTTTTAAGGAACTTTTCTAGGAGTTGATTCAGTACTTCCTCCAGGAACTGCTTAGGTATTCCCTTAGTAATTCCTCTTGAAATTTCTTCCGGGTTTCCTTCTGGAGTTTCTTCAGAAACTCTTCTAAGGATTCCTCCCGAATTTGTTCAAGAACTCCATCTGCGATTTCTCAAGGAATTATTTCTGGTATTCCTATACAAATTCCTTATGAGATTCATCCACGAATTTCTTCAGGAATTCCTCTTGGAATTACTCCAGGAAATCCTTCAGGGATTCCTTCAGAAATTCTTACATGATTTTTTCTAGGAATACCTTCTGGAGTTTTTCCAGAAATTCCGCCAGGAAATCGTCCAGTATTTCCTCCAGGACTTGCACTAAAAACTCCTCCAGGAACTTTTTTAGTGATTTGTCCAGGGATTTCTTCAGAAGTTCGTTCGAGAATTCTCTAGAAATCCCTCCGGGAATTTCTCAGGCGATTTTTCCAGAAATTTTTCCCAGAGCTCCTCTAGAGATTCCCCCAGAAATTCATCCAGAAATGGTTGAAGGAATTCCTACAGAGATTCCTCCTAGAATTCCTTCAAGGATTCCGCCAGCAATTCCCAAAGGAGAACCTCCAGCAATTCCTCCAGGGTTTTATTTAGGAATTTCTCCAAGAACTATTCCAGGAAATTCTCCAGTAATTACCCCAAGAATTTCTTCAGGATTTCCTCTAACAATTTCTCTAGGAATTGATCCAGGAATTGCTCCTGGACATCCTTCAGCAATTATGCCAACAATTTCTCCAGGAATTTTTCCACATATTTTTCTGGAGATTTTTTCAGAAATTCTTCCAGGAAATTCTCCAGGAATACCCTCAGGAAATTTACAGGGATTCCTCCGGAAAATCCTCCGTAGATTCCTCCAGGAAATTCTCCAGAAGTCCCTCTAAAGATTCTTCCAGGAAATCCTCTAGGGATTTCTTCATAAATTCTTCCAGGAAATTCCTTAAGGAATACCATCAGTATTTTTTTAGGGGTTCCCCCAGGGACTTCTTTACAAACTTCTTCTAGGATTCCTCCCAGAGATTCTTTCAGGAATTCCTTCGAGGATTTACCCAAGAATTCCTCCAGAAATTCCACTAGAAATTTCTCCTGGATTTTCTCAAGGGATTTTTTCAGAAATACAAAAATAATAGAATAGAAATAGAAATTTCCCAGAACTCATCTAGAAATTCATTCAGAATTTCTTCCAAGAATTCTTCTAGAGATTCCTCCAGAAATTCCCAAAGGAATACCTCTAGGAATTTCTCCAGGCATTGCTTCAGGATTATACCCAGGAATTTCTCCAGGAACTTCTCTAGGAACTACGCCAGGAATTTCTCTAGGAATTGCTTCTGGACATCTTACAGAAATTATGTCAGCAATTCCTCTAGGTATTTCTCCAGGAATTTCTCCCGAGATTCCATCAGGAATTTCTTATGGGATTCCAGAGATTTCTCCATGGAATCTCTTCAGGAAATTTGAAGATTCCTCCAGGAAATCCTGCAGAAGTTTCTCCAAGGATTCTTTCAGGAAATCCCCTAGGAACTCCATCATAAATTATGTCAGCAATTAATTCAGGAGTTACTCCAGGAAATCCTTCAGGGATTCCTTCAGGAACTCTTCCAGGATTTTTTCTAGGAATACCTTCTGGATTTTTTTCCAGAAATCCCATAAGGAGACAACTATCAGAAATTATGTCAGCAATTCCTCTAGGTATGTCTCCAGGAATTTCTCCCGGGACTCCATCAGGAATTGCTTAAGGGATTCCTCCAGAGATTTCTCCATGAAAAATCTCTTCAGGAAATTCTTTGAAGATTCTTCCAGGGATTCTTCTAGGGATTTCTTCAGAAACTCTTCAAGAATGTTCTCCAGGAATTCCTTCAGGAATTTTTCAGGGATTTCTCCAGGTATTCCACCAGGGATTCCTCCAGAGATTCCTCCAGGGATTTCTTCACAAATTTCTTCAAGGATACCCCCAGGGATTCCTTCAGGAATTCCTTGGAGAATTTTTCCAGGAACTCCACCAGCAATTCCGCTAGAAATTCCTCCAGGAATCGCTCAAGGGTTTCTTTCAGCAATATAAAAATAACAGAAATAGAAACAGAAATCTCTCAGAATTTTTCTGGAGATTTTTCTAGATATTCGTCCAGTAATTCTTTCAAGAATTCATCTAGAGATTCCTCCAGAAATTTCCACAGGAACTCCTCCATTTCTTCCTCCTCCGGGATGTTATCTAGGAATTTCCCCAGGAACTTCTTCAGGAATACCCCCAGAAAATACCCCTGGAATTTCTTCCGAAATTTCTTCCGGAATACTCCTGGCATCCTTCAGGAATTATGCCAGCAATTCGTCCAGGAGTTTCTCCTGGAAATCCTCTTGGGATTTCTTCAGAGATTCTTTCAGGAAATTCTCCGGGAATACTTTGAGGAAATTTTCAGGGATTCCTCCAGACATTCCACCAGGAATTACTTCAGGGATTTCTCCACGAATTTTTCGAGTGATATTCCCAGAGATTCCACCAGGGAATCCTCCAGAAATTCCTCCAAGGGTTCTTTCAGGAAATCCTCCTGGAATTTCTCAAGGGATTTTTTTTTTCAGAAATTTCTCCAGCAATTCCTCCCAGAATTCCTCTGGAGATTTCTTTAGGAATTTCTCCCGGAATTCTCCGGAATTCTTTGCTCAGAAGTTTCTACATGCATTCCTCCAAAAATTCCGTCACAAACTTCTCTAAGATTCCCTCTAGGAATTTTTAAAGAGATTTCCTATGAAATTTTACTAGGAATTTCCTCCAAGGGATCCTCCAGAAATTTATCTAGAACTTCCTTATGAGATCTTTTCAGAAATTTCACTAGGTATCCCTTCCATAATTTATCCAGGAGTTCGTACAGGTTTACTTTCTAAAATTCTTACAAAAATTCCTTCTGGAAAAAAAAGATTTGGCAATCATCATAACACATAGATATGGGCACGCGTGATGAAAAAAATCCACGCAACTAATTTGCGCACAGCAGTCAAAACGGCTGGAATCTGTGCAATATATTGGGCAATATTTGGAAGATTTTTCTTGATCTTGATGATAGTTCTTTAGAAAGTTCCTTAGATCTTTAGAAAAGGAACAAACCGCTCACTGGAACATAAATAAAATGACCTTACCATAATTTAAGAAAAAAATAATGTATGTGACTATTCTGTCGCTCCTCAAAACAAAATATAACAAGCCCTAATAGCCATGGCCACAGCTTTAAAAGTGTGCAAAAGACTTGGGTATCCAGCATGATCATCCTGGCAGTGAAGGGTTCGACTCCCGGTCGGTCCCGCATCTTTTCGTTAAGGGATTTTTTTACTTCCTTGGGCATAGAGTATCTTCGTGCCTGCCACACGATGCATAATGATCATTGGTAGAGAAAGCTCTCATGAGCGCCGTGCTGAGAAGCAGGCTTCGTTCCAGTGAGGACGTAACGCCATGAAGAAGAAGCAGAATAATCCCTAATAAAAGTTCCGCCCATTCGTTGTCGAGCTAAAGACACTATAATGTTATGCTAAAGACACGAAATCTGATGATTGTTGTTGTTGATGATGATTTCAGCACTATGAGGGGCCGTTCATGAACCACATAGACTTTTTGGGGGGAGGCGGGGTCTGGCCAAAATCTACGAATAATGCATTGGGGTCATTATGACCCAGAAATTCAAACTCTTATAGAATGATGATTTTTTCATTAATTCAATTGACCAATGCCAAATGATAGATAATTTCGTCAAGAATGTGTTGATATGTTGAAATAGTGGTTCCGGAAACAATGGCCACCGAGAATCTGCTACACAGAGCAGCATGTCGGACATGTGGGATAGCACTACATTTTGCCAGTACATAGTTGTGGAATATCTCGCGTTCTGAACCACTTAGAAGGATACTCTCTTCGGCAAAGTTGCTCAGAAGACTAAGAGCTATCACATAGGAAACAATTTAGTTCGATAATCAATCACTGCGTGGCGCTAGTGTTCTTGAGAGCTTCCAGTTCAGTCTAAACGTCGTATATCTCGCGTTCTGGACCACTTAGAAGGATACTTGTCTTCGGTAAAGTTACTCAAAAGACTAATAGCTTTTGCATAGAAAACAATTTAGTTCGAGAATCATTCACTACGCGGCGCTAGTGATCTTGGAAGCTTCAAATTTAATCCTAATGTCGTATAACTCGCGTTCTGGTTCAATTTGAAAGATTCTGTCGTAGTCAAATTTGCTCATAGGACTGCAAACTTTCGCATAAAAACAATCAAGTTTGAGAATCACTCACTACATGGCGCTTGTATTGCTAGAAGCTTCCAATTTAACCTTAACGTCGGGAATCTCGCGTAACCACTTACGGTAAAGCATAGCATAGCATAGCATAGCATGAATACTTGCACAAATCTTGGATGGAGTTGCAAAGTTGAATATTTCCATTGACATTGCTGATGTCGCTACTATCTACAATGCCATAGATTCACTCAGCTCCACACACCTGGCCAAGTCCTTGCAAGCATTTATAAATCCCTTCATCAACTTAGAAAGAGCCCAGAACTGAAGCATCTTCCAATAGATGAAAGGATGTTGAAAATAGCGAATTTTCAACTTATATGCAGTTATAAAGTAAATATACTGAAGTAGAATTATTTATAAATAAATAATATTGGAAAGATCTCACCAATTGTTGTGGGGTTTTTGTGGTTTAATGCCGATCATCTAATTGTCTTGATTGATGTTCTTCTCTGTAAAGAACAACACAATCATCCGCAAAGAACAACACAATACTGAACACTGAACACCCGCGCATCTATTGTTTTGATTTTCACTCGAGACAATAGCAAACGCGATCGATTATGCTGCCATACTCCTCGCGTAACCACTTACGGTAAAGTTGCACATAAGATTAAAGGCTTCCACATAGAGAATAGTTAAGTTCGAGTATTACTCACTAGTGCTTTTAGAAGCTTTTAGTTTAGTCTAAACGTTCTGGATCACCTAGGTGGATGCTGTCTTCGGCACAGTTCTTCAAAAGACTGGAAGCTTTCACATGGAAAACAAACTGGGTTCACTCACTGCGTGGCGCTAGTATTCTGAACCACTTCGAAGGTTACTGTCTTTGACAAAGTTGCTCAGAAGACTAAAATTTTTCACATAGGAAACAATTCTCGCGCTCAGTATCATACGGGCGTATCTACAATGATCGATTTCTCTTCATCGATTTTCACTTCTACTAATAACTTGGCCTGTAAATCAGTTTTGGTTGTTTTAGATGCTAGTCCTAGTCGTCCTTTACCGAAATACACCGAGAAATCATCCGAATATTGGTCGTATTTTCCGGAATAATCCGAAGAGAAAATCGACGAAGAGAAATCGATCAATGTAGATACGCCTGTATGATACTAAACGCGAGAATTTAGTACAAGCTACGTGGCGCTAGTGTTCTTTGGGGCGTCCAGTTTGGTATAAACGTCGTATATTTCGCGATCTGGACCACTTAGAAGGATAAGTTTTTGGCAAAGTTGCTCATAAGGCTGAAAACTTTCACATAGAAATCATTTTAGTTCGAGATTCTCTCACTACGTGGAGTTTTTTGGTCTTAACTTAGTATAATTCACGCTTTGGACCGCTTTAAACGATACTGTCTTCGGTAAAAATGCTCAAAAAACTAATATGTTTCAAGGGATTCAATTTAGTTCGAAAATCATTTACTAAGTGATACTATTGTTCTTGGGGTCTACCAGTTTAGCCTAAACGTTGTAAATCTCGCATTCTGGACAACTCAGAGGAACCCTCACTTCAACAATGTTGCTCGGAAGAATGAATAAATAAATAATTCCCAAAGGAACCGATTTTCAAAGAAATTCCTACACAGATATCTGATAAAAATAAATTCCCGAATAAACAACTTGATACTGAGATTAAACTGACAGCTCTAAAGAACACAAGTGCTACGTGTAGTGGTTATGGTCGGATCGATGAGTTAAATGATTAAAATTAATTATGTGTGTATTGATGTTTAGAACACCCCTATGCGAACCAGTGTATGAACAGTAATAATGAACGAGAACTGAACGAAAGTTTGAGTCGGTTGAAAGCGAGAGAATGCAGCCAGGAGGGCATTCATTCGATGCCACCGTGGTGCGAGGAGAATCGTATTGGTGTGAGAGAGAGGAAGAGAGTTTCGAGATGGAACCGAGATGGTTCGAATGTAGGGGTTCGTGGACTCGGGATTTGTAGAAGGCAGTCAGTCTGGTTACTATTAGAGTATCGATCAGATGCGGCATTAAGCAATCATCTTTCGTTACGACACTACGTTGTGAGCAAATTTTGAAATAAATTTTCAATTTGAAAGCTTTTTTCTTCGAGGAAGCTTTTACAAGCATAGTAACTTGGATGGATTCACAACAATAACATCAAGTATCAAGCTTCTAAGAACAAAAAACCCAAAATAATTTTTGCTGCAATTTAGAGTGATTCCTGAACTAAAATGTTTCTTTGCGAAAGCTCTTAGTCGTCTGAGTAACTTTGCCGAAAAAAGTATCCTTCTAAGTGGTCCAGAACACGAGATATACGACGTTTAGACTGAACTGGAAGCTCCTAAGAACACTAGCGCCACGCAGTGAGTGATTTTCAAACTACATTGTTTCCTATGTGAGAGCTTTTAGTCGTCTGAGCAACTTTGTCGAAAAAAGTATCCTTCTAAGTTGTCCAGAACACGAGATATACGACGTTTAGACTGAACTGGAAGCTCTTCAGAACACTAGCGCCACACAGTGAGTGATTCTCGAACTAAATTGCTTTCCATGCGAAAGCTCTCAGTCGTTTGAGCAACTTTGCCGAAGACGAAATCCTTCTAAGTGGTCCAGAACACGTGATATATGGCGTTTAGACTAAACTGGAAATTCTAAGAACACTAGTGTCACACAGTGAGTGATTTTCGAACTATTTTTTTCCTATGTGAGAGATTTTAGTCTTCTGAGCAACTGCGCTGAAGACAGTAAATTTCTAAGTGGTTCAGAACGCGAGATATACGACGTTTAGACTGAACTGGAAGATCTCAAGAACACTAGCGCTATGCAGTGAGTGATTATCGAACTAAATTGTTACCTGTGTCAAAGCTCTTAGTCTTCTGAGCAACTTTGCTTAAGATAGTATCCTTCTAAGTGGTCCAGAACGCGAGATATTCCACAAATACTGACAAAATGTGGTGCTATCGCACATGTCCGACATGGTGCCCTGTGTAGCAAATTCCCGGTGGCCAATGTTCCCGGAATCACTATTTCAATCTATCAACACCTTCTTGACGAAATTATCTATCAAATAAGGCATTGGTCATTTGAATTGGTGAAAAAAAATCGTCATTCTATAAGAGTATTAATTTCTGGGTCATATTGACCCCAATGCATTATTCGTATCTTATTTTGTGGCGCCATTTTGGTTCCACCTTAAGATTTTTTTTTTGTTTAAATACTTCGTTTCCGCAAAATATTAAAAGTCAAGAAGGTTCATTACGATAAGCTTACAAACAAAAGAGATGAAAATGCTTGAAATCGCGTTTTGGGTCATAATGACCATAATGCATGACGAAGGTTAAAAGCGGATTTTGCTCGCACAATTCTGAGTACCTCTTTAGTGCTTTTTTGAAAGTGAACCCCACTGTAGTGTCAAAACTCTCTGGGCGAGTGAACTCAAAATTCATCGCTGCACTCGTCTATTAGTTTGGGATTCGGGTGAATGTGACAGAACGAGGGTTACGTTCGTTGTAAACAGCCCAGTGGCAGTCATTGTTGTCAACATCTCTTTTGTTATAACGGGCCCCAAAATGTGTTGATCAAACGAAAATGGGCCCCTAATGTCACTCCGGCGTGGTTGTAAAAGACCACAAACAGAAAGGATATTCTGTATCCTTTTTCAGGTGTAGTGGTAAATAGAAAAATGCTAAACAAGTGTACATTTTTTTTCCATTTCA
>NC_085136.1:303933292-303963972 GCF_035046485.1 Aedes albopictus
TCCCAGATGCTCGACGAGATAGGCATGTGCTCTAATTATCCCACATGGTCTGCTCCACATGAACAAAAAGAGCTCACAGGTAATAATAATTATTATTATTACTTTATTATAGAGATTTTTCAGCACTAGGCTGGTTCATCTTTTTAAATGTAAGGTAATAATTTGATGCTGCTCAAACGTGTTTCCAACTATTTTAAGGCCGCCTTCATTTGAACAAAAGCTAAGCAGAAGCTACTAAACATCTAATTTTGGTGATTTTATTCCACCTTTGGCTAAATTGATGTTCTTTGAAAGGCTGATTTGAGGTTTGATATGGGCTTAATAAGTATTCCATAAAATTTACTTATTGTGGTTGAAAATTGAAAAAATACTTGGACGATTGATAAGAAACATAATTACCTGATTTGAGACACAATTTCATCGCAATCAACAATGGTGTTTTTTATCGTCTTTGACATAAAATAAATCAGTCTACATACTAAAATTCTGATTTTCCATCTCATTTTTTTTAACTGAGTTCAATACGTTTTTTACCTTTTCACTGAGTTCTCAACAGTAGATTTAACTCGGTAATCAATGTTTACCGTTCTCCAGTAACGATATTTACCATTTATCTGTAACTTTTGACACAGAACTCGTTACCCCATTTACAGAGTATTTGGTAAAAGGGATAACCGAGTGCCTCCGTAGTACGTCCGTTAGGGATTTCTTCGAAGTGGGGGGCGTACTTGTGCACTCTCACTGTCAAACGTCAGCCATCACATACAGCTGTTCTCTAGGGGCCGACTCGACTAACTGTTGGTCGGCCCGCCATTTCCTCTGGAGGTTAAGCACGATTGTGTTTATCGTGGCCGACACGGCGCAGCGTTCCACTCGTCCACCCCCGTACACATCCTCTCTACTATGTTATCAGGAGTAGTATCCCTACCGCATACCTCCCACATGCTCGACCTCTGCTCCGCGAAGCACGGCCATTAGAAGAGCACATGTTCCGCGTGTCTCCGCCCTACTTGCACACTTCGGACGTGAGGGCGAATCTGCATGCCGGAACATGTGCATGTACCACCTAAAGCACCCATGGCCCGACAGGAATTGTGTCAGGTGGAAGTTCACTTCGCCATGGGGCCTTAGGCCGTGTAGTACACGTCCACCTGGACACGCTCGGTATGAGCCTGTGTGTCCACCTACCCTTGGTCGAAGAGTCCCAGACTCTCTGCCATTTCACCATGGACGAAGCTCTGACGTTTCGTCGCGTACCTCTTGTACCTCTTTCTTCGTAGCACTCAACATCCTCGGCCTACTGAAGTTCAACTTGTCGTCGACCATGACTCCAAGAAGCTTCAGTGAGCGACAAGACTCAATCGAGCACCCGCCCGTGGTGACCACTGCCTGTTGTGTAGACTTGCGGTTGTTCATCACCACCACCTCCGTCTTGTGGTGTGCGAGTGTGAGTTGCCTCGACCTCATCCAGCCTTCCACTATGTCTATCGCATGTGCTGCCGTCAATTCCACCTCTTCAACCGACTCACCGTTTACCACCAGGGTAATGTCGTCAGCAAGGCCAACCAACTTTACTCCCGGTGGTAGTGCTAGCCTCAATACGCCGTCGTATGCCACGTTCCACAGAACCGGGCCCAAGATTGATCCGTCCGATACCCCCGCGGTGACATTGTACTGTTTTTAGCCTTCCTCGGGGTCGTAAATCAGCATCCTGTTCTGGAAGTAGCTTCACAAAATACGCCTTAGGCTAGCTGGGACTCCTAAGCGAGATATGGCGCTCTCTATGGCGGCCCAGCTAACATTATTAAAGGCAGGCATTTCTAACGTCTAGCGTGACGATCGCGCAGTGCCGTATGCCTCTCCTCTTTTTCTACTGCGCAACTTCGGCCATTCTAGTCACTGACTTAAGGACAAACGTCTTGAAATCTCGCTGCAACAGTGCATCAGAACTTCACATGCACAAATCTCAAGAAGCAAGCTTCAAACAACAGTGAATTTTGTTATTCTGTTCTTGCTCACTTGTAAAAAGCCTAAAATAAGAAGATCAGGTGTGCTGTTTTTGTTTACGAAGAGATTTGTGCGCTCGAAATCGTGAGTAGGTGCCACAGTCGGCCATTGTGGCGGCCATTTTGGGATTCTAACAAGTCTGTCCTTAATGGCATCCACTGTCGATCTACCTTTGCGAAACCAAAACTGGCTGTCTGATAGCCCCGCGTTGTCCGTACTCTCGGTGTAGACCATTATCCTCGACAGAATGATCCGCTCTAGGAGTTTCCCGGCCGTGTCTAATAGGCAAATTGGTTTATATGCCGTCGGATCGCCCGTGCTTGGGCAATGGAACCAAATTTTGCCTTTACCACCTATCCGGAAACTGGCCTCTATCCAGGAATCTCTGCATAGCCAATCTGACCATGTTAGGGCTAGTTTCGATGGCTGCTTTGTTAGCCACCGTCGGAATGCCATCCGGGCCCGGGGTCTTGTTCAGCTTAAGTGTTTTCGCAATTGCTGGTAACTCATCGTTCGTCACTGGGGAACCTCGCTCGGACCGAAATGGTCTTGCAGCATGGGTGTCCATGGTCTTACCTCTTGGTGCGGGAACAACGCTTCCACAATCATCTGCAGCATCACGGGAGAGCGTTCTGGTGGTGCAGATGTGCCTTTCGTTTTGCACATGACTACCCGGTACGCATATCCCCAGGGGGTTGTGTTGGCCGTCTGACAGAGATCATTGAAGCACGCCCGCTTACGCGCCTTGATCTCTTTGTTCAGTGCCAATTTTGCTGCCCTGTATGCCACCTCTCGCTCCGCTCCCAACTTATCGGTCCGGGTTCTTTGCATCCTTCTTCTTGCCCTAATGTAAGATGTGCGTATAATGAGCACCGCGATTTCTTGACACCACCAGTATGCCGGTCTTCTTCCATTCCTGGGTATGGATCGTCTCGGCATTGCCACGTCACACGCTCGTCTCAGGGTACCAACTAGACCGTCGCTAGACAGGTAGTCGGTGTTCTGCTCCATGAGCAGTCGCTCCGCAAATGCCGGCTTATCGAAATTCGAGGTTAGCCATCCTCGGTGAGTGTCGGTTATCCTCCACTTGTAACTTACGGAGACTTACAGGGCTGCTCCGCAGCCACAGTGGCTCCCAATTACTCCCGGGACAAGCTCAGTAGCATGAGACCCCTCGAGCTGGGTCTCACGGCCGGCATGCTACTCGGTAATCGGAGGGGCTTCGCGGACAAAGTATGAAAACTAAGAAGTTTTCACATTTCTAACACAATTTATTAAAGGTTCCTAGTGTGGCGTGTGGGTGTGGGTGTAACAAATACTGTGTGGCGTGTAAGCGATATTACGGACTAGGATTTGTGGTACTCACTACTGCTGCTGTAGATGCTTCTTCGTCGCTTTGGCCCACACGGCTGCTCCTGCACTACCGTGTGGCCGGAATACGCCGCCGGGGCAGCTCGGGATATCATGGCAGGGCTTGGTCAATACTTGGCCGTCGTGACCAGCGGACATTGCTGGGTGGTGTTCGGGTAACAGGCGTCTCCCTTCCTTGACGAAATCGGCACGGCCCAGGACGAGACCGGAACGACCGTGCAGAGAAGGGTCCCTCCTTGGCGATTAAGGCCAACGGCCTGAGGGGATCGTCCTGAATGGGACGATGGCGGTTCCTTAGCGATTAGGCTCGGAAGCCATATTGACTTTCGAGCCGCCGTGTGTTGACCGTTCTATTTAAACGGATACGAGGTCCTAATGAAAGGGAGTTAGAGGTGTCCGTCAGGGTGGTTAAAAGGTGAATACCGAACCTAATTACCTGAACGGAAGCGGGCCAGCACCCCAATTCCTGCCCCCAAAGGGGGGGGGGGGGGGGGTATTACACAATTAGCACTGCACTTTTAACTATGGTCTTCACACACGGACGCCTGTTCTATTTCTGCCCAATCTTTACATATGGCAGCGCCCATGAGAAGTTTCTCTATTTCGCATCAGCCATCTTTATCCCATTCTCATTTATGCTTTGCAGTTCCCTTCAGTATTATCTTTCGGTCTATTTACAGCGGTGCGGTTTCTCGCTAGGGTGTAGCCTGCTGTTATAATTTACATTAAAAACGTGAATTTTCTGAATAAACAAACACTCATACAATCGAAAATCTGAAGACTTGGAACCAACCGGTTACATACTGCTGCCATCCCCATGTTCGATACTGTATCTAATCGCCAGGTGATCACTATGCGTGTACCCGTCGTCAATTCTCCAGTCTGAGCTAGGGTTAGGACCCGGGCTCCAGAAGGTCACATCAATGATGGACTCCGCACCGTTCCTGCTATAATTGCTTGTACTACCGACATGCGCAGCCTCAACATTTATTCCCGCCATAGCCTCGAGTAGAGCCCAACCTCTCTCATTCGTAGAGCGACTGCCCCACTCAACCGCCCACGCGTAAAGTCCCCACCGATAACCAAGGGGCTTAGTCCAACTAGTGCGCTTGCCAGTGAGTCTAGCATGGACGTGAACTGGTCTATCGGCCACCTGGGTGGGGCATAGCTACTGCAGTAGTAGACCCCGTCGATCTTCGCAATTGCGAAGCCCTCACACGTCGTAGAGATTATCTCCTAGTCCGAGTATAGACCGGTCGTACAGATCACCGCTATCTTAGCCTTATCCGCTATCCAGTTCCCGTTAATGCTTGGCCCCGCCTGATGTGGACTGATGCGCTTGGTGCGTCTACATTACGCTGCTGTTTAAGAACAGCAGAGAGCTCCTCCGCGGTGGCGATCTCATCCAAGTTCATACACTGGAGAGTCGCCTCCGGCGTCAGAGCCCTCACCTGTACCTTCTCACCTAACACTTTCTGTGCTAGTGCCGTATAAGAGGAGCCCTTGTTGACGGCATCCTTCTTGAGCACTAGCATCATCTCTTCTGTCCTAGTGCGCCGGATGCTTTTGACATCTGCGCCTAGCTCCGAGAGATGATTCTCGCTCCGCATAGTCCGCAGCACATCTGCGTAGCTATTTCCCTCTGTTTTGAGGACCAGTGAGTCAATCGCCCTTCGCGCGCTTACGCGCAGGCTTTGCTTTGGTTTTACTCAAAACCTTCTCCTTTCACTTTTTCTTTCCATCCATAATCCAAGGGTTCTCCTTCCCTTGGACCGGTTGGTCACCGCTACTTTTAACAGCCTTGACTCGGGGTTTCGGTCCTTTGCCCCGAGCTCGTTTCGCGACCGGCTTGGGGTTGCTTGCACTACGCGGGCGTTTACCACACACCGGCCGCTCCTCGTCGACGGATCTCGGCCTTTTGGCTTGGGCCGAGATTCACGCTCTATCTGCAGCCCCACCTGGCTGCACCCCATTCGCGCTCTCTGTAGAGGGCGGTCCGTTTGCGTGAACCTCTCTACTCTACCCGCGTCAGTCACCTTGCCTAGCTCGACCAAGAGATCATACTCCTTCTTGGCCTATGCCACCGAATCGCGGAGCCTCAGCAGACCTTTTTTAAGGTCTTTGCTGATATTGTTCCGTCCGCTCGTGTATCCGATCAGCTCGTACAGCTGTTCAGCAACCACCAGCAGCTTGGGCTTCCCATCTCTATTGCGAGTCAGCGCACGCGTGAGTTCCGTACCACTCATCTGCGTGTCCTCGATCGCTGACTTGACCCTCGGTGTACCGTACTCTGACACTTGAGGGATTGCACCCTCGCCGCTTGCGTTGGTGATCTAACCAGTCCGCCATCACTGCTATAAGGGTCCCCCTTAGAGCTGCTGTCCCTCACTGCCACTGAAGTAGTCGCCCAAGGATCCCGATGGTCATCTATGCAAGCAGGGAGGCCACCCACGGGTTGGCACAGACCCTTATGGGACCTGAGCTCAGAACCAGGATCAGCGCTAATCAGGATACTTCAACTGAACCTACCTCCACCCAGTAAGTTTCCTAAGCTGGGTACAGATCGGGAACGTACTCTAAGGCCTTGTCAAGGTTTAATGGGACGGAAGGCACCTCCGACATTAGCAGAGCCGTCGTTTCATGTCAGTGTCACCCGGCCCTACTAAGAGGATAGAATGCCGTCACCACCAGCACTCCTTTACTCCGCGGTCATCTAAGAGTGTACCATCACATTGACCAGTTCTATCGCGTGCGCGAGTATGCCGTAATCAGGAGCTTACTGGCGTTGCTCCTGATGTGCCCGATGCACCCCTGACCAGACTAGGACACATTGGGAGCGGTGCCGATTCGCTTGTACAGAGTTAAAGCTTCCGGATGTGTGGTATTTCTGAAGAGGCCCAGCTGAGCCCACTGCTGAACCCCCGCCACGCCTAGGCAAACTTCGCATGAACAATTCGTGTGCAGTGCACATGATGCTCGGTCACCTTGCGATGCCAAAGGTGGTGAGTCCTCACTGATGTTTGAACATGCCTCGCCTAAGAAAAGCCGTCTTAAACTCTCATCGTCGCAGTTGAGTCGTATGGCAAACATGAGAAAAAACGAGACAAAACACGTTTGTCATGATCTTGTACCGACTTTTCGAACCCTCTAAGCAGAATACCTTCTTCGAATGAGTTTAATCAGTTTCGTATCTTTTAATTCCGCCCTAATTGCTTATCCTTTGACAGATACGCGTATTTCGACTACCACTTGTAATCTTCCTCAGTGTCAGTTATCCACTGTGGCTGGCTCGCAGAGCCTGACACCAACCCACTAACCCACTGGGCTTACCTTCCCGGAAGCTACGGCTTCTGAATTGGCATTTCCTCCAACTACAGTGCTAAATAGCTAGGCTCAAGCGCCAGTCTTCGCCGGGGGTGTTGTTTTTAATAGGCACCAAGGAGATATTATTTTACCTGAGCATCCACCCCCAAATTTCTATAGAAATCCTTGAAGAAAGTGCTAAAAAACTAAAAACTAAAAAATAACGCACTAGCGCGTCACGCAATGGTGTAACAGTGTTCGAATTTTCTAAACACACAAACTGGTGTGGAACATTATTTTACACATGCCAAAAATTATGTTTATTCTGAGCACATGTCGAAATCAGAAATCCTATTAAACCCTACCAGTGTTTAGAAATGATGCAACCGACCGGCGCATTACCCAGTAGATACATTAATCATCATTCGGCTTATCTGTGCCAGCTGGCAAACACCTTTCATCACTTCCTTATCATCGAACCATGTGAGTTTTCTTCTTTCACTATTTGCCTTTCCGCACGGAACGTACCAAAATGTGTTTTGCTAGGTGTCACAACACATTCGACGATGTTCCTACCTATCTTTATCAATTCAATCGATTGAGCAATTTCCCCTTATCATTTACTCACACGGTATAAATAAGCTACACACAGCCGGTAGCTCAAATGGATCACTTCCCTGTTTCGGTTATCGTTTATCAGTTGAAATGATATCAGTGCTAAATGATAACTGACAGTCTCAATTTTGCAACCAATGGATTGTAGTCTTCTTCTAGGGTTGTACTACCTATCGTAATAAGCAAAACTAGTAATGATTTCAAACTAATAATAAAGTAAGTAATAGGGTACTAGGGTCTTATACCATTTGGGCAGGTGTACATTTTGGGCACTTGCCGCTATAACTAAATCAATTTTATACCTAATTGGCACACAATGTGTTACGTACATTATCTAGCCCTCTATACCAAAATTCAAATAAATTGGCTTGAAATTAACTTTGTTATAGCATCAAGTGCCCTAAATAGATACATCTGCCCAAACGGTACAAGGCTCAATATAAATATCAAAACAAACGTTTAGAAAATATAAAAAAAATCATTGCTTGTTATGTATTAGACACATTCTACCGTGACGTTACAACGTTTTGACGCCTTTTGCTCAGATTTTTCACTATAACTCGTAAATTCGACCGTAAACCCTCACATATTTTTGCATATTTGGATTCGTAATGAGTAGCGAGAGTAGTTACAACGTTGTAACGTCACGCTACTCATCACCATTTTTAACATACTTTCCCAATGAAAAACAGAATTAGCTTATTCGAACTTTTACAAAGAATCCGAATATTTGGGGGTTAACGGTCGAATTTACGAGTTATAGTGAAAAATCTGACCAAAAAGTCGTCAAAACGTTGTAATGTCACGGTAGAATGTGTCATTATATAAAATTAATTGAAAATTCCACTTAAATCCTTTGCGTCACTCGTAAATATTGACCGAAATTGCTCATTTTTGCTCAGCTCACTTATTTCGACCAGTAGATCACTTTCCACTTGGAAAATTATATAGATTTTTCAAAATTAGCCCCACCCTTATGTATGCTTTGTGTGGGCACTCAACCCTAATGTAATGACGAAATTAAAAAAAAAAGTATAAGTCTAAGTAGTTTTGATGAAGTACAACCTCATCAAGTAGAACAATATTCTGAGGTTCACTATATTGAATTTCTATGGAATAGCTACAAATATACGTAACTAGGGTCTTGTACCATTTGGGCAGGTGTACCTATTTTGGACACTTGCTGCTATAACTAAGTCAATTTCAAACCAATTGACTTGAAATTTTGTATAGAGTTAGGCACGGACAGTATCTAACTCTGTACAAAAATCCAAGTCAATCGGTTTGAAATTTAAAAAAAAAAAAGACACGGACACGTTCAATGCTTCCAGTGAGCTTTTCGCTCTTTGAAGAAAGCACGACACTAGACAACGGACTAGCATGCAACGCCCAGTGGCACAGCCGAAAACTTTTCCTGCAGCTGCGGCGGGAATCGAACCCGCGCTCCTCAGCACGATGCGACTAAGAGCTTGGTGACCCTAGCCACACGACCACGGAGCTGCACCAAATTGACTTAGTTATAGCGGCAAGTGCCCAAAATAGGTACACCTGCCCAAATGGTACAAGACCCTAAATACTCTAAAAGGAACATAAATCAGGTCATAATTATTATAGTGTCTGGTACAGTCCCAATTAGAGTAACTATAGATGATATGCTGGTAACGATGTAAATCAGGAATGATTTGTTTTCAATTCAAAACTTGTTATTGTTGTGCTATTGTTAATTAATTGTTTGTGCACTCTCAATGGTATAATAATAACTAAATTTGTTCCACTGACAAACAGACGTAACATCTTGAACGATTTTCATGGAAATCCATCGCCCAGTTCACACTACCATCACCTGGTGGAAAAGTTGCACGAATCACTGTGTTGTGCGATATCGTCAACAGAAGGCGCTAGTGTGAAACGTCAAACGCATAGAAAAACGATGCGCGCGCCTCTGGTTGTGAAAGCCACAACTATGAAAATTTTAAATGATCGTTGAAAGCATGGTCGATGGAAATTTCGCGTGTTACGTCTGTTTGTCTGTGTTTGTTCCATAACAAAATAAGATTATCAAACAAAACATGTTATGGAACAGTAATACTTTGATAAGGTAATAATAACAAAACAAGATATAAAAACAGATTGTGTGATTTGATGATTATTAGTTTGATATTCCCCTCTGCTCGGGAAGGAATTTGAAATGCATATGCATAAGTTATTTCACTCATGCGTCTATAGACGGTTAAACAAGGGATTAATAATGCACGAAACCCATTTCATGGAACACCTCTACATTGTAAC
Organism: Aedes albopictus; assembly: GCF_035046485.1. Taxonomy (NCBI): domain Eukaryota; kingdom Metazoa; phylum Arthropoda; class Insecta; order Diptera; family Culicidae; genus Aedes; species Aedes albopictus. The sequence goes on from NC_085136.1 coordinate 303,942,878, forward strand.
TGGGCAAAATTTCATAATAACCTTTCGTTTTGAAACAACCACCCCAACAAATCAGCGAAACAAAATACCCATTGTGATTGACTTTCCATGCAATAATTAATTAGAAATTGTAATCGATCGATACCTGTCGCATTTCTAACCGTATTGTCTTTCTTAACCTTCTCCCTTGCAGTCAGCAATTGCTCAAATGGAACGGCTGGGGTTACCGAGACTCTCGCTTCGAGTACGAGAATGACCTGCTGGTGTTCACCGGCGATCGGTTAGTCACACAAAGCTCCGAAACCCAAATTGAATTACTAATCCCCCCTTTTCACCCATTCCAGCTACCCCATCGGAGGCTCCGTCTCTCTCCCGTACTTCAAAGAATACGTCGTAAAGATCCTCAACGTGGACCTCACTCGGAAGAACGTCGGTGTCCCGCTACCTCAAACCTACCCGGAACCGGTACCATGCCCAGAGTTTCTGGCCAAACTGGAACAGCACGGAATCGAGTTCACCCAGAACGGAGAAGATCGGTTGATTCGGAGTCATGGACAAGCGCTGCACGATATCCACGCGCTGCGAACGGGTCAGATCAAGAGGATCCCGGATACGGTGGTGTTCCCGCTCAGTCACGATCAGGTCATTCAGGTGGTGCAGGCTGCCACCGAGAATAACGTCGTGGTGATTCCGTACGGTGGGGGTACTTCCGTCTCGGGGTCTGCCTCTTGTCCGGAAGAGGAGAGGAGGTCTATCGCCCTGTTGGACACTAGTCAGATGAACCGGATGCTCTGGATTGACAAGGAGAACCTGGTAGCTTGCTTTGAATCGGGCATCATCGGACAGGACTTGGAGAGGGAAGTGCGGAAGTTGGGCTTCACTATGGGACACGAGCCGGACAGCTTCGAGTTCTCGAGCTTGGGAGGTTGGGTGGCTACGAGGGCGTCAGGAATGAAAAAGAATTTGTACGGGAACATCGAGGACATCGTGGTGAAGGTCAAAATGGTGACGGTTAAGGGCGTTCTGGATAAAAGTGTAGCGGTTCCTAGGATATCCTGTGGACCGGATTTCAATCACATCATCCTGGGATCGGAGGGTACTCTGGGAGTGGTGACGGAGGTGGTCGTGAAGATTCGGCCTCTACCGGAGACGAAAAAGTACGGATCGCTAGTGTTTCCAGACTTTGGGTCAGGTGTGCGGTTCTTGAGAGAGGTGGCCAAACAACGATTGCAACCTGCCAGTATCCGACTCATTGACAATGAGCAGTTCGCTTTCGGGCAGGCTCTAAAACCCGCTGGCGGAGTTTTATCGAGCATTTCGAGTGCCCTGCAGAAGGCGTACATCACCGGAGTTAAAGGCATGGATATGGAAAAGATTGCGATCACCACCTTGGTATTCGAAGGCACTGCCAAAGACGTCAAACTGCACGAGCAGAAGATCTTTGCCATAGCTGCCAAGCACGGAGGATTCTCGGCTGGCAGCACCAACGGCGAGAAGGGCTACATCTTGACCTTTGTGATCGCTTACATCAGGGTGAGTAAAGCACCGATCGATCAGCCAGATCTAAGTCACGCAAATTCCTACGGTTTGTCATCGCTAAGCCCGTCACACGTTTCTCAAGTGGTCCGATCGATAGTGCCGGTGGCGCAGTAGACTCACCGGACACGCGGTAAACATTTCCCGCGCCGCTGCGGACGATGAGAGTACTTTGCTCAATATTTGCTTTCACTTGACCACGCGAAACGGGTGGCGATCGGCGAAACAAACTGACGAGGATCGAAGTGCACTCGATGTTGATCATCAGCTCGTTTTTATTTTTTTGCGCGCGCGAGCGTGCCTTCAGCCCGGGGCAAGGCCGAGAGGCATGAACCACACCATCGACTAAATGCTAATTGAAATTCTATTTGTTCTGTTTGCTTGCTCGCTTGTTCCGTAGGACTTGGCACTGGAGTACAGTGTGGTTGCGGAATCGTTCGAAACCTCGGTTGCCTGGGATCGGTGTGAAACGCTGTGCACCAACGTGAAAAATCGAATCTCGAAGGTAAGTTATCTAATTTTTCTCGACGTGTCGTCAACAATATACATTGAGGCTTGCCGAGTTGGATAAATACGAAAAGTGCTGAAAAATCAAATTATGCAACGAGTTTCATGCAACATTTTATGCAATGATATTTTTCATTATGCAACCCGTTCGAGTTGCAAAATGTTCATAATGCAACTCAAATGGGTTGCATTATGAACATTATGCAACTTTTTTTTTATTATGCAACTCAATTTAGTTGCATAATGAACCGGCACGGAATAATAGGTCATTATGATACTGAAATGAGTAGTTTAAATTTGAAATTATGATACTGAATTGCATAAAATATTTTATACGGAGAAAAAATCACCCCACTCTCCCCCACAATAGGACTCCTCTGTTGTGACCATTTTCTGCGTCGCACGACTAGTCCGAAAAAAGGCAAAACAAACGGACGCAAGTGAGCTCTTATTGTTTATTGATCAAGTATTTAGTGACCCCCTGCTGACTGGTGGGCAATAGTGAGCATAATGGTGTAAAACTCAGCGCAACATTTCAATTGAACCGCGTGCGCTCGCGCGTGTACGCCTTCAATGTGGATGGTACTCACCTGTCACGGCGGCGGGTTGACCTATGATCCGCGCTTTTGGTCAAAAGAACCGTGGCCGTCGTTGCGCCAACAAAACCGAGCCAAGGAGAGTACGTAGGGTGGTGGCATGCTGCGTATCAGGAAGGCTGCCATTATCACCACAAGGCACAAGGTATACAACGCAACGGGGGAAGGTTTGGAGAAAAAAAAATATTAGACCACCTGACATTGAGTACATATTGAACGGTGTTAGCCAAGTGGGAAATTGCCGCTCGAACGAGCGGAACATCAAGTGCCCAACTAATTACATACCTACTCAGAAGTCCGCACGTTTGCTTGCGCATTCTGAAGAAATTTATGATGGTCAGTCTGGATTCAGTGTGGTACAAGAATCCACTGAAGTACCATGTAATGCCAGACGATGTTGTCATCAGTCAAAACAATGAACACTTAAACAGTATAAACAATTTATTTTATTTACAGTAACTTACTGAGGAATCCCTGCAAAAAAAAACTAATGAAGTTCTTGGAGATCGGTAGAAGATAATCACCGTGGACCTTTACTATTATTTGGTTTGATTGGCTTTTATCGGTGAATTGTAATGAAACTCGCATGTATTTCTTGTGCGTAACGCGTTTCGGCTTACTACGCTTCAGCCATCATCAGACGCCTAAAACAAACATTTATTGAACATTTTCACAATTTTCGTACAAAAAAGACAATTACAATTTACACTTACAACATGCTGATCCAGACCGAACAGCTTGGCTGGTCAAAATTAAACTAAATTAACTCCCCTTTTTTCCCGCATCCTTATCAACGTCCAACATCGCCCGTTTCGTCATTAGCTTCGTCATCGTTTGTGTTCGGTCGTCTTCCCATTCGTGTATTGGATCGTGTAGGTAGTCGGGCCAATAGTCCATTGTATGTGGAATTAAAGTTGCCACACTCACGTTGTAGATTGACCGTTTGTTTTTCTCCCATCTTTTTAATGTGGAATACCTCTGCGATAATCCTGGTCTCCGGGTCCTCAATGCGTTCTAGCACTGCTGTTTTCTCGAAGTTAAACGAATGCCCTTCTTCCATATTGTGCACAGCTAAGCCAGATTTCGGATTCCGTTTTTTGCAATCGTTTTTGTGCTCGGCCATCCTCACCTCCAGCATTCGTTTCGTCTGGCCTACGTATACCTTCCCGTCGTTCGCGCCGCATGGTATGGAATACACCACATTTCTCTGCTTCCCTGGTGGTATTGGGTCCTTCATCTTGCTAAAGATTTTGTGTTTTATTTTATTTTGGGGTCTGGGCGCTAATACCACGTCATTGCGCCGCAGTATTTTCCTCAATTTTTCACTCAAGCATGGTACATAGGGAGCAGACACATACTTTGCGTGTTGATCTGGTCCGGTTTCCGCGTCCAGTGAGTTGTAATGCTTGTGGACGCGTTGTTTTCTCACCCTGTGCACGAACCACGTTGGGTAGTTGTTCTTCACCAGGATCCGCGTGGCTTGGTTCAGAGCTTCTTCTCGTTTCTCGCCGCACGACAATTTTATTGCGCGATCTATTAGCGCGATCGCGGTGTTTTGTTTGTGCTGGAACGGACTTTTGGATGTGAAATCCAAATATCTTCCGTTGGCTTGTTTGGGAAGCCAGGATGTTGTTATTTTATTATTTTCTCGTTCCAACATCATGTCGAGAAATTTGATTTTCGCATCAACTTCTTCTTCCACCGTGAATTGCAAACGTTCGTGAAACTCGTTGAATACTTCCACAATCGTTTGAATTTGGTCTTTTCTGGCTACGCACAAGCAGTCGTCCACGTGCGTAGCCAGAAAAGACCAAATTCAAACGATTGTGGAAGTATTCAACGAGTTTCACGAACGTTTGCAATTCACGGTGGAAGAAGAAGTTGATGCGAAAATCAAATTTCTCGACATGATGTTGGAACGAGAAAATAATAAAATAACAACATCCTGGCTTCCCAAACAAGCCAACGGAAGATATTTGGATTTCACATCCAAAAGTCCGTTCCAGCACAAACAAAACACCGCGATCGCGCTAATAGATCGCGCAATAAAATTGTCGTGCGGCGAGAAACGAGAAGAAGCTCTGAACCAAGCCACGCGGATCCTGGTGAAGAACAACTACCCAACGTGGTTCGTGCACAGGGTGAGAAAACAACGCGTCCACAAGCATTACAACTCACTGGACGCGGAAACCGGACCAGATCAACACGCAAAGTATGTGTCTGCTCCCTATGTACCATGCTTGAGTGAAAAATTGAGGAAAATACTGCGGCGCAATGACGTGGTATTAGCGCCCAGACCCCAAAATAAAATAAAACACAAAATCTTTAGCAAGATGAAGGACCCAATACCACCAGGGAAGCAGAGAAATGTGGTGTATTCCATACCATGCGGCGCGAACGACGGGAAGGTATACGTAGGCCAGACGAAACGAATGCTGGAGGTGAGGATGGCCGAGCACAAAAACGATTGCAAAAAACGGAATCCGAAATCTGGCTTAGCTGTGCACAATATGGAAGAAGGGCATTCGTTTAACTTCGAGAAAACAGCAGTGCTAGAACGCATTGAGGACCCGGAGACCAGGATTATCGCAGAGGTATTCCACATTAAAAAGATGGGAGAAAAACAAACGGTCAATCTACAACGTGAGTGTGGCAACTTTAATTCCACATACAATGGACTATTGGCCCGACTACCTACACGATCCAATACACGAATGGGAAGACGACCGAACACAAACGATGACGAAGCTAATGACGAAACGGGCGATGTTGGACGTTGATAAGGATGCGGGAAAAAAGGGGAGTTAATTTAGTTTAATTTTGACCAGCCAAGCTGTTCGGTCTGGATCAGCATGTTGTAAGTGTAAATTGTAATTGTCTTTTTTGTACGAAAATTGTGAAAATGTTCAATAAATGTTTGTTTTAGGCGTCTGATGATGGCTGAAGCGTAGTAAGCCGAAACGCGTTACGCACAAGAAATACATGCGAGTTTCATTACAATTCACCGATAAAAGCCAATCAAACCAAATAATAGTAAGTTCTTGGAGAGTTAAGGGTACTCGGCAGAACTTCTGTAGAAACTTCTACATCTGATAAACTATCTTCACTTGACTCGATATACCCTAGCCTCTCTTGGGCGAGTCTTCTCCATTGCTAGATCTACGAAAGTTGAATAGAACACATATAGATGATACTTGGAACTAGAATGTATCCTCAATGTGTGTCATTTCTCATAATTCGCACACTAGCCACTATCGACTGCAAGCTAATTCACTTCTTCGGGTTTCGACTATTTTCACACTTACTTGACGGAAATTAACTGAAGAATCTGTAGACAGAGCCGTAGCGTGGTCCCATGGCGCCCTTGGCAAGCATCCAGATTGGCGCCCCACGACAATTGGAAAAAACTTAGTAGTAATTTATTTTTATAAAATTTCACGAAAAGATTGATTTCGGTGGTTTGAAGACACTAATTCACGCCAGTTTTTTTTAATAGTATGTTTCTTTGGGAATTTCAATGCGAGTTGCCCAGAAATTTTCCAAAATTTATTTCTCTTATACGAGTAGAAGTACGATCACATTTTGCATTTCTAGAATCTCAGATTCCCTACAAAAAAGGTGCATGAATTTCTTCAAGAAATCTTACAGTATTTTTCTTTTCTTTTCTGAAACTTTTGTTGTTTGATTCTACCAAAATATTTTACAGAAGATCTTTTTAGAAAATGTTTAGTAATCATAGACGAACCATGGATATGAATAAATATCAGGAGGAATTCCTAAATATATCTCCATTTGAGCTTTTGATAGAATCTTTGGAAGAATTCCTCCTGAAATTACAGAATAAAAATATGCAGGAATTACTGAAGGAATTTCTGCAGGAATATCCGGTGCACATGGAAATCCGAGCGACATATCAGCAAGAATTTCCAATGGAATTCATGGAATAATTGTTGCAGGAATCTTTGTACGTAGTAGTTCGTGAAGAAACGCTTGAAGGAAAGCCTGTAGGAATTTATGGTGAAATACTGAAAGAATTTCCGAAAGAGTACTTGGAATAATTTATGACGAAGTCCCTGTTGAAGTTTCTTAAGGAATCCATGGAAGGCTTTCCAAAGTATCCTTTGGGCAATGGCAGATTTTCCAACAGAATACTCAGATAAATTTCTAAATTAATTCCAAATTTATGGTTTTCTGGAGGAATTTACGAGAAAATTCATAAAAGGTTTTCTAGGGCAATTCTAGTAGAAATTCATGGAGCAATCTCTAGTGAACATGAAACAATTTCGGAAAGAATTAATGAAAGATTTTGTAAGTGCTATGAAGGAATCTATACAATACTTCCTAAAGGAAACTTTAGTTAATTTACTAAAAAAATATAGACGATTCTCTAAAAAAATATCTGTAATAACTTCTGAAGCAACTTTCAGAGACATTTCTGAAGGAATCAGTGGAGGGATTTCTAAAGGAATCGCTGCAGGACTTTTTATAGAAATCTATGGAGGAACTACAGAGAAAATTTACAGTTTCAAAGTAAACCTTGAAGATATTTTAGCAGGAATCTCTATAAACATTTCCGAAGAATACTCTGGAAATTTAAAAAATCCAGAATAAAATGTGGAATAGTAGTATTGAGAAATAGAACTATGAAGATTTTTTGAAGGAATCTGTGAAAGAATTTCTGAAGGTATCCTTGAAAAAAAATTACAAATCTATCACTGAAAAATTTTGGAAATATCTGCTGAAATTCCTTGAGGAAATTTGGAAAATTATCTAATAAAGTCCTTAGAGAAGTATCAGGAATAATTCTTGGACTAATTTCTTAATAAATTTCTAGATATCCTAGATCTTGAATTTCTGAAGGAATAAAATAAATATTTAAATGAATGCGTAGAAAATGCTAAGAAGTAGCCTCAAGACATTCTCTTCTCTCCTCTCCTCTTCCTGGCGTAACGTCCTCACTGGGACAAAGCCTGCTTCTCAGCTTAGTGTTCTATGAGCACTTCCACAGTTTTTAACTGAGAGCTTCCTCTGCCAATGACCATTTTACATGTGTACATCGTGTGACAGGCACGAAGATACTCTATGCCCGAGGGAGTCAAGGAAGTTTCCTTTACGAAACTTCCTGGACCGACCGGGAATCGAACCCGTCACCCTCAGCATGGTCATGCTGAATGCCCGTGCGTTTACCGCCTCGGCTATATGGGCCCTAAGACATTCTCTTGTGAACATGTTTAGGAATTTTCAAAAAGGACTTTTAGAATGAACTTTTTTTTAGCATTTTGAAAGCATATTGATTTTGCTTTACTCATTAAAAACCTAAAATAGTTTCTCAAAATAGTATAGTTGATAAATTCCCTGAAGACATAATGTTCAAAATAAACTAGAGAACTTTGATTTTTTGAGAAATTGGGAAAAATAAAAAAAACTTAGATACTGAAAAGATAAAACTGTAACATTCAAGAAAACAATAGCATCGTCCTGTTCACTTCTAGCCTTAGGCCTTTTCGACGCCCCTCTGGGGCTGTCGCCCTTGGCGGGGGCCAACCGCACGCTACGGCTCTGTCTGTAGACACAGATTTATCAGGTTCTTCTCATGATGTTAGCTGGTACTTGGGGGGTTTTCGGCCTTACAGTCTCCGGTGCAATCAAAACGATATATATTTTCGATGCCCGACGTTTCGATGGACTATGCCATCTTTCTCAAGGGTTAGAAATATCGTTCTCCGTCTGGTGGTATGAATTGCACATGAATTTTAGTCAAATTTTGGAAATTCATGTGCAATTCATACCACCAGACGAAGAACGATATTTCTAACCCTTGAGAAAGATGGCATAGTCCATCGAAACGTCGGGCATCGAAAATATATATCGTTTTGATTGCACCGGAGACTGCAAGGCCGAAAACCCCCCAAGTACAAAATTACCAGTCGATAGCATCCACAAGATGTTAGCTGGCTCCTAACAAGATCTCCGACTAATAACTAGCATTTCTGCTTCTGGCATGCGAACAAGCCACGGTAGTGATAGCTACGACACAGACAAACAGACGTGACACCTAGAAAAAATTTCATGAGAATCCATAGCCCACTTCACACAACCATCAATTGGTGGTAATGTTTCAAGAAACACCGAGTTATGCAATATCGTCAATAGAAGACGCTATTGTGAAGCTATTCCTTGCCTGAATTTTCCACGCATCGAAATATGCCAAGAAATATCTTGCGATCTGCGTACTACCCATGAAACATTAAGTAAGTTTTCCATGCAATCACTTCAGTTTGCAAAGTTTGTGTGGAATCCTTAGGGAGCATCCATTAAGTACGTCACGCTAAAATTGGGAATTTTCGACCCCCTCCCCCCTTCGTACGGGTTTTTTCCTATACCTAATACATTGCTTGTCACACTTTCACAACCCCCCCCCCCTCCCCCTCTAAGCGTGACGTACTTAATGGATGCCCCCTTTATTTATATTCTTCACCAGAAAAGGGCCCATATAGCCGAGGCGGTAAACGCACGGGTATTCAGCATGACCATGCTGAGGGTGACGGGTTCGATTCCCGGTCGGTCCAGGATCTTTTCGTGAAGGAAATTTTCTTGACTTCCTTGGGCATAGAGTATCTTCGTGCCTGCCACACGATATACGCATGCAAAATGGTCATTGGCAGAGGAAGCTCTCAGTTAAAAACTGTGGAAGTGCTCATAGAACACAAAGCTGAGAAGCAGGCTTTGTCCCAGTGAGGACGTTACGCCAAGAAGAGGAGAGAGGAGGACCAGAAAAGGTATTGTCATTGATAGATCTAAAAAGTACTGCTTAAGAACAAAATGAGTTCATTGACATGTTCCTCTTTTACATCCGAAACCCGAAAGATCTGAAAATCTGTTCAAGATCAAAATAAATTCTTTCACACACTCATCTACAATATGGCGCCGCCAAATCAACAAAACTTCATGACTCTTAAATACCTTCGAAAACGTAGAAGAGAATATGATGCTCTTGTTACCTTCCACTTTCAACAAAGAGTTATAGTGCAGTGGTAAAGTCACTGCTTATGGATCATTAGGTCGAAAGTTCGATCTCGATTGCGGCCGTTTTAGTAGGTACTATTTTTTTTACTCTAATCCATCAGTCAGATCATTTTTAGAAATTGATTTGATGTTCTACATCCCAGATCTCACCAGATATTAGTTTGACCATATATGATATCTTAATGAGATGTTATCATGATCTTGCTCAATCTTTGGTATGATATTGTTCTATTATCTCTTATGTCAAACAAACTATTCGCTTATTATGATCTTCAGGAGCTCACTGAGTAACACGGACAGAAAAGTCGTCTGATTGTTATAAATTGGTTTATACTTCGCCCAAGCTTGGAAGGTATTTTTCGTACAATTATTTCAAATGGTTGTTTCACAACGATTTGACGATTACATCAAGCATATGTTTTGTTTAAGTCAACTATAAAATTATTAAATCAAGCATCCTCCATTTGGGACATTTGGGACTATTTTATCATTTACCTGAGGGAGCATGGGACAAGGGATGGGAATTAGGAAAGGGAAAGGTGATGAAATAGGAAGGAGTACCCTAGAAGAGGGAATGAACGCATAAGAGCAACGAGAGCTCATAGCCCATACCACAACGGGTTTAATCAGAGCCCTGAAAAGGATACTGTAAAACGCATAAGGGTCTCCAGTTAGCCTAGTGGTTAAGGCTATGGATCGCCAATCCGGAGACGGCGGGTTCGATTCCCGTTCCGGTCGGGAAAATTTTCTCGACTCCCTGGGCATAGTGTATCATTGTACTTGCCTCACAATATACAAATTCATGCAATGGCAGGCAAAGAAGGCCCTTCAATTAATAACTGTGGAAGTGCTCAAAGAACACTAAGTTGAAGCGAGGCAGGCCAAGTCCCAGTGGGGACGTAGAGCCATAAAGAAGAAGAAGAAGAAAACGCATAAGCGTAAAGAGAGCCTATAGCTCATTGGAGGTAGCTTGTGACGTCATGCGACTTTCAATATGACATTGAAAGGTACGGCATCGAAAGCATCCTCAATATTCAAGAAATCACCCAAGCAAAACTACGTTTGAGCGAATACTTTTTTGAAAACGTATACAACTTTGTGTAAAAGAATCACTGTGGACATCCCAAATTGGGAGGCATGTGTTGAGTTCACATGAATAGCTATGTCAGCCAGACGAACATCACAGATGTGATAATCGACAATGCGTTTCAAGCATTTCAGAAAGAACGAGGTATCCAGGAACTCATTCCTTCTTTATACAACGCACGCACCCTTTCGTGATAAAACTATTCAAAACATGTTTGAAATACTCAAATCCCTCTGGAGAAAAATAGGACAAACCACCATTTGCTCCTGGAGATTTGAAGTATGCAGAGCGTTTTAGTGCCCCCTAAGTCAATTATACATATAGCTATAATTCTCTGGCGGAAGCTAGAAATTCGTAGCTATACAAAAGACTGGTTTATCCGAAGATATTTTGAACTTGAACAGATCAGAGTTCCATTCAGGAATACCTCTTGCGGTTCGCACATATCGCAGAGGACAAGCTTCTTTCAAAGCAATAGTTATGGTATACCACAATGGAGTGCGTTGCAGATACAAAACCATAATGAAACTCTCTTGGAGTAGCAATGGAAGCGAGTTATCAATAAAATGTGGTCGCAATCAATTAGTACAGGTTCCCTAGTTTATTGAGCAGGGACGCCTGAATACGCAAATTTGCGAAGGAACACTAAAAATTGCAAAGAAGGTCAAATGTAGACTCCTCATCTGACACATGCCATTCAGTCAACTCATGACAAATTCTGCTAATGCAGAGCTGGGTTAGGTGCAATTCTATGTTAAGTTATCCATGAACTGTACTATGTACCTAAGTAAGCCATCAAACTGAAGCATCTCAAATTAATGTTCGAGCTATTTCAGTTGATGTAACCATCGTAGCAATACTGCCAAATATCAGTGAAAAGATGCTGAATACAAGAGCTTGCTTGAAGGCATCCATAAGGAAAGGTTAAAACATACTAAAATATAGCATTCTCGAGGCACAACACTTCATTTATAATGGAAGAAGCAAAATTGGGTTCACAATGTAAACTATACAGAAGTTACCTTACGAAAATGAACTTTTTGAAGTAGAGCCACTTGGGCTACGCACGCTTCAAGCTGGAAGAGAAATTCAGTCTCCGTTATCTTTATAAATTTCACATAATCCAACTTTAAACAGTGCACGATATATTTAACGCGACTAAACTATTTGCTTTGCACTTTCAGCGATGACTCCTTTCCGTTGCTGGGATAGTTATTTCAATATAATTAGTCTTTAGCATAGTAACAATCTCATTCATAACCTACCAGCTTGTATCAATCTTTTTTCAGTTACTGTGGCTACTGATGAGGCTGTAACGGCGAACCTATGGTGTGCAATTTTACTATGAAATAATTCAATTTTATCTTCGGGGTACAATTCACGAGGCATGAAAAACGTAAACAATTTATACTTCTGTTCAGGTTAGGTTTTTATTAGACCCCTCTAACCATTCATTCCTTGGCACGGTAAGCATTAAGCCGCATAACACCATGAATTAGGGGTCACCTGTTTAGTGAACTCTTACCACTGGATCAGGCGGTCTTAGCCAATTGAGATAACCGCTACCGACACTACACAGCTATCTAGGCTGATCGGGAAAAGAAGTTAACATTGATGGTTAACTTCCAAGCGAGTCCGAACAGCCTAAAATTTGAATTGGCAATGGCGTCCAACACCCACGGGTTGGACAGCTAAGAAATAATCCGGAATATTGCCTATTGGAGACCTAGCAAGAGCTCTTCAATTTTAACGTTTTTGTTCGCAAGTTCCTACCGCATCTAAGCACATCTGGAAGATGATTTACATTTGGCAGCCTATTTAATGTACCCATAAAAAAATAGAAACGCTCCATAGAAAATCAAAAAGCGCTGCATAAAGAAAGAACAAATGTTCCATGAAAATGTGCAATGTTACCCATAAATAATTGAAAACGTTCCATACTTTATAAAAAATGTACCGGTAAAACATAAAATTTTCTCATTAAAAGTGAAATTTTGCACCAATAAATAATACTGAAATGTTCCATAATAAAATGCAAATGCTCCATAGAAAAATTAAATTGTACCCATAGAAAATTGAATATTGCTCCATAGAAAAACTAAATTGCACCATGAAAAATTGAAGTTGCACCATAGAAAATAGATGAATTCTCCATAAGTATTATTAAACTGCACCATAAAAAATATGAATTGCTCCATGAAAAATTGAAAATCCTCCATAGATAGCATATTCTCGCAATTTAATTCGACAGGGCTGAATTGCTTTACATTGCACTGCTTTAGTGGTGCAAATGTTCAAAGTTATGGAGAATTTTCATTTTTTTATGGAGCAAATTGTATTTTATGTGGTGCAGTTTGATAATAATTATGGAGCATTTGTCTATTTTCTATGGTGCAATTTCAATTTTTTATGGTGCAATTTAATTTTCCTATGGAGCAATATTCAATTTTCTATGGGTACAATTTTTATTTTTTATGGAGCATTTGCATTTTTCTATGGAGTATTTGTATGTTACTATGGAGCATTTCAGTATTATTTATTGGAGCAAAATTTCACTTTTAATGAGAAAATTTTATGTTTTACCGATACATTTTTTATAAAGTATGGAACGTTTTCAATTATTTATGGGTATCATTGCACATTTTCATGGAACATATATTCATTCTTTATGGAGCGCTTTTTGATTTTCTATGGTGCATTTGCAATTTGTTATGGTTGCAATAACCTTTTGCCTTTACATTTTAATCCAGTAATGACTTGTATTGATCCTTTGAGGTGCATATTTCAATAAAAAAAAAGTGGGAAAGGTAGATTTTGCCAATGTTGCGGCATGATAATGTTTGACAGAGTCACTCTTTACACAAGGTTTACATTCCTGCTGCCTGCTATCAAAAAAAGCTAACGACCATTAGCATATTAGAACATATTGTACATAAACACTACCATTATTGAAACGCTTATCCTCAATTTGAATGATGATCGTTATAAAAACAAAATAAAAACGATTCGTGCATGATTCAAGTCTCGGAGTTAAGGGTCAAGTTAAGCATAAACATGCTTAAAGCTACCATGAGAATAAGTGAGCTGTCAAACCATCAATAATAAATATTGTTGATGTAGCCATAATATGGTTGAATCAACCATACTTCTTGATCTAATGAGATCATCAATAATTGAATAATAATAATTTTCTTTTGATTGAACTGCAAAAATCGATAATAGTGTGCAGTCAGAGTGGACCATATGCTTGATGTCAAGAGAGTTGAAAAAATATGTATTGGTTAAAATCCAATAAATAAAATAGCTTATCATCAAAATGTGATACGCTTCCAAATCGTATGACTCCCGAACGCATTTTCTGATGATTATTGATCAAGAAAGCACATGAAATTCCATTTTATTATGGTCAATATCGTATTTTACAGATCATCGTGTTGAAGCATATTGTGGCATTTCGCGTGCAGACAGAGTGGATCATGTGTCTCTAAGAAACATAGTTGAAATTACCTTATTCTTTGTAATTCTTTCCAAATCAAAATATGTTTGTTTAGTAGCTGTTGGGCATCATATTGAAATGTACCAATACCCGTTTCATGAAGAAATTGATTTTACCAATTATTTAAGAATTGTGTACTTGGTTCACTCTGTCTGAACGAATTTTTGAAAAATGCCAGTCCTCTGAATAAATTATTATGTACTGTGTAACTACAATATTTCAAAAACGTACCGAACTATGAGAATACATTCAAAAGTTGTTAGCCATTCAATGTTCAAGTTAAGAATCCTTAAATATCTCATTAATTGACAACTCTTGTGATATTGAACTGTTGTACTTGGTCCACTCTGACTGAACATAAAATTGAAAATGATAATCAACAGTGAAATAACAGAAATAACAAATTTCAAACTTCCTGCTCACATTATACAACACTCCTATTAACTGTTGTCCTACTTGTGCATTATTTTTTCATCAAATATGTAAAAACATAAGTGTAAACTGTAGTTGGTTGAAGATTTTCCGAAAACCGTTCTGTCAGAGTGGACTAAGTACAATCAATTACTTAGCAACTTCTCGGTTTCAAGCTTTATTTTACGTTTTTTCGCGATCAATACAGAGCGATGTTGTGATGAATAGTTATTAAGATTTATGGCAAAAATTCAAGAACATTTGTTGAAAAACTCAAAACTTATAGAGTTGCAAACTTTAAAGTCGTTTTTCTAGAAATTATGTAAAAGACACATGGTCCTCTCTGACTTAACGCCGACCAATTATGTTTAATTCAAGCTTCCATTATTCTTCGACCTATTATATTATGCATAAGGGGTGATACACAAATTATGTCACGCAAAAATCGACCATTTTCAACCCCCCCCCCCCTCCTATGTCACATTTTTTGCATGGGACATCCATATTTTTTATAGGTCGTCGCGTTCTGCAAAACTCCCCCTCCCAAACGCGTGACGTAATTTATGCACGGCCCCTGATACAACCTCAAAAAAGGATTATATAAAAGTCAGTGCACAAATATGCTTGATTGGCACCATCCCAAGTAACACACTTGTCACCGAAGAGTCACGGCGGCGCAGGTTTTTGTTGCGCAGGAGTGATTGTGACTTACTTCTAACAAATAAACACTTACTTGCTAGAAGTAAATCATAGTGACTTCTGGGCAACAAAAACCTGCGCCGCCGTGACTCTTCGGTGACAAGTGTGTTACTTGGGATAACATGATTGACTTGACTTGACTTTATTTTTTCTCCGTGAAGAACTTGTTACGATATTGTTCTGATTTTTTTCGTATACTCAGATAAGCGTTACGCAATTAATGGGCACTTCCAAAGCAACAAATATAGCCATTATTGACTTAGGAAACTTATTGATGACATCCCAAGAAACCATTGTTAGTCAAAAACACTAGAAGAGGTTCTTACAACGATCTTAACCAAATCAAATTGTATTGGATTTTATGGCGGCTCTCAAATACTTACAAGACTAGTTGGTCTCCAAAATGTCACTTGGGATTATATTCCTACGATATGTTTAACGTATAGACAGAGCTGAACAATATCTGCCCTATCCGTTGACCGCTGTTGACCGCTGACCAGCCTGACTAACACTATAGGCCTGTCCATATCCACCCCCATGAAACGGCTGTCATTTACATACAACTGGAGTGAAGCTGAAACTTTGGTGCTGATTTGAATAGACGTAAAAATGAACGTAAAAAATCACAAGCGTAAACTTGACAGTAAACCAATTTTGTCAAATTACAAATACTAGTGGAAAAAAATCCATTAACATTTTATGTTCGACAAAGCTTATGTATTAATCGCGAGTTGGCCATTTCAGTTTCGAAAGCCTACTCGCAAATGGCAGCCCCGACGTATTTATATAAAACCAGAGCCGTTATGGTAAAATCAAGATTTTCAAATTTCGACGCCCCCATACTGGAACGTTCCCCGTGGAAATGATTTTAGTATTATTTGGATGATTACTAAAGAGAAATCAGAAAAATCCAAGCGCATATTTTTTTTAAGAAATGGGTTGCAATCGGCCTTTTTCTTCGTATCATAATCAAAAACTGAGAAGATCTCGAGCTACTTCGGCACCTGCTTCTATTCCCGACACCTCACAGCAAAACTAATCAAAATATCATTTGTCACATATTTTCCAAACGCACTTCCGTAGGTAAACATCTCCCGCAACATTTCCGGTACAAACGGTCTAAATGCAATGCTTTTTAACTGCAAGTCCGCTAAGTACAACAATTTTGCAGTTATCGCACCGCTATCCGTCAAAATAAAATGTCAACAGCCAATATAGCGATGTTTTTTCCATGCAGTTTGTTGCAGTGCTATGTTTTCCGAATGCATATTGGTTGCATTCGCAGCAACTGATACCTAGTTCTTTGACATCTGCCAGTTGTTGCAGATATCGAATTTCATTCGATAAGTAAAACGTAAATATGTTGCAGTTATCGAACGTCTACTGTACTGTCAAATTCATTTATAGCATTTTATAATGTCATCAACCAACTGACATTTCACTGTTTTTTACTACTACGAGTTTTTGCAGTTTGTAGGTGTTAGAAATTCAACGTGGGTAGAATCCAATTCATAAAAAAAAAAACAAAATTTTGGCTATAATCTATTAGAAATGACGCATCACGTTTACAATCAATCGAAGCCTACATCTTCCTTTGAAGGTCTAGGTCGCTATCCATCTACGCTGCTAAAGCTTCACAGCGCACTATGGGATCGAAAAGCCATAAATATTCGTGTCACTTTTACGACGACTGGCCAATACATATTTCTAAAGCGCGTTAGGGGCCTGTGCGGAAGTAAGGGAACCCCAACCGACCTCATCTGAAGTCAACTGGCTAATCAGTGCAACAGGTTTTTTGATTAGACGAGAAGGGCCAACGCGCAGAAAAAATATAAACAACAGCAAAAATTCAGCGGTTCGTTTAGTTTTGGAAACCAGTTTACTGAAAAATGTCAATCAACGCGTTGGAATTGGTTGACGTGCCATAGACAAGCAGTGCTTGATCGCCTTGTTGTGTGGCAGCCAATTAATCGTCCCATAATAAATTAAAAAGTTTCCATAAATAATTCAAAAATTACCAATAAATAATTAGGGGTGGAAGCAATAATAAACTAGAAAAGTTCCATAAACAATTCAAAAAGCGCATAAATAAATCGAAACTTCCCATAAATAATTGATTTTCTAGCAATAAAAAATGTAAGAATTTCCACAAATAAATCAACAATTGCAATAAAAAACTATATTTTTTCCAACAAAAATTTTCGAACATACTACATTATAGAACTATGATAGAAAGACTGAAACTATTGTGCAATTTGACAGACAATCGCTTGCTGTCCGAACTCGCTAACGCTCGTCGGACTTAAAAAAGGGATAACATCTCTGTTCGCATTATACCGGGCAAATTCTTGGATCTGTGGATTGCCTAGAACCGAATCGACGCAGTTACGGCGCATCGGATTTCGGAAACATCGGCGGCCTTCTGCCGCCTCAGTTCCTCAATCCTCTATGCGGCTTCGCCGCATGGCTCAGCCGGTACTTTTACCTTGCTCATCAGTTCCTATTTATTGCTAAATTTTCAATTGCTTTTTTGATGTTTTTCAATTGGGAATTTTTAAATTATTTATGGAAAAATCACATTTATTTTTGGAAAATTTTAACTGTTTTGGTGGAAAAAATGTAGTTATTTATTGCAATTATTGAATTATTCGTGGAAATTCCGACGTTTTTTATTGCTCGAAAATCAATTATTTATGGGAAATTTTGATTTATTTATGCACTTTTTGATTTGTTTATGGAAATTTTATAGTTTATTATTGCTCCCACCCCTACTTCTTTATTGGCAATTTCTGATTTTGTTACGGAAAATGATCACTTTTTTAAGAGTCGTTTATATTTTAGCCTTGTTGTGTTGCTGTCTTTAGCATGTGCATAGGTGGAAGAAGAATACATTATAATATCGGGTCTGTTTGTCTATTGTTATTTAGGATAAGGTTGATCACGTTAAACCAGGTCGGGAAATAAGTTTTGAAGACACATTTTTTTTTTTTAGATAAATGGGATATGGACGGTTGGTGTCACCTGGAATAAATTTTACGTTGAGCTCATCCGCTGAACGGCCTCAAAATAAAAGCGTATAATTAGGAAGAACATATGCATAGATTTTTTATGTTTTACCTTATCCAAAAAAAATCTCCTTTATGTTGTTTTGACATGAATCCCTAGTCTAGCTTCTAGCGAAAGTGGAGGAAGAAAATTTGAAAATTAAAGATGAACTTGTAAAGCAAGTTCTAGTGAAGCTGATTAAGGAATTAATGGTAACATATCTATATGGCGGAATCAATAGTCCATATGGTAGAAACAATAAACGCATTTAGTATGAATCGTGGAATTAATATGACAAAAACAAAATTCTAGGATTCTCCCACAGATATGAAGAACTCGACTCTCTGACGGCCGTTGATAGTTCACGTCTATAGTTCATAACTTCCGTTTTATGTTGTAGACGAGTGGCAGCTATTTAGCCATAGTAAAATACGCATCAGGTTTAAAATGATTTAATACGCCCCTCCTGGTTTGAAGGTCTAGGTCATAATTTAGCTAAACCCCGAAAACTTTACACTACTATGGCATCGTAAAGCTATAAATTATAAACCTGCCTGCGGTGCGTTTACAACACCGCGCAAAATTGAGGCATAGCTAGAAGATCGTTTCAAGAGACTTTCAAGATCATCTGATCGGCGCTGAATGAAACTAATAACGCCAGCGTCGCACCCTTTTGATTTCGTAAACCAGTTTATCAAAAAATTCAAATATTGCCGCCCTTGGATCAGCTGAAGGAAGCCAAAACAGGTAGAGCCTCCTCAATAGCTCTGGCGTTGCACGTGTAATATGCACACACGTGCGGGACAACATGTTTCAAAGTTTGGACAGTTTTATCTTATAGTTCAAGAGCGTGCATCGTTGGCACGTGGGCAACAGAATCTCGTTGAAGGATCAAGGATGGCGCCACCTATAACTTATAAAGCTTATTCAACCGCTGTATATGGAATACATTAACTAGGTAGGAAGTATGCATGCAAACATGCAGTAAAATATTGTTCTATACTGTAACAGTTAAAAGACTGTTCATCTTACAGTCGTGCTTATAAAAATCCATGAGGGGACCCCAGCAGGAAGCCTGGCACGAATACCTGAAAGAATCAGGCAAGATTCATTGAAAGAATCTTTGTAAGAATACCAGATGGAATCCCAGATTCTAGAAAGAATCCCAAAAGGAATCCTTTACGAAATCCCTGAAGAATGCCGACTAGAACTCTTGAAAGATTCCTTTCAAGATTTTCTAAAGCAATCCCGAAGAAATACCAAAAGAAATTCTGGGAGGATTTCCTAATGGAATTCTGGGAGGCATACTAAGAGGAATCTCAGTTGAAAGCTCGGCAGAAATCCACGAAAACACTGGAGAATTCTCGAGAGGAAGCCCTGGAAGAATATTTCAAGGAATACCAGCAGGAATTCCGACACGTGTACCTGAAAGAATTCCACTAAGATTCTTTTCAAATCTTCGAAAAAATGCCAGTTAGAATATGTGAAGTAACTCCAACAGGGATCCCTGAAAGAATGCCGGGCTTGAATTTATGAAGAATTCTTTCAGGAGTTTCTAAAGCAATCCCGGCAGAAATCCCTGAAGAATACCCGATAAAATCCTTAGAGGAATCATGTCAGGCTTTCAGCTAAGCCATAGAAGGAACTTTGTATCTTAATATTTCTTATCTCTTTCTCTTCTCTACATATGTAATTCATGTATATTCAAAAGTTCATAGTCATTGCTAGAACAGAAACGAGTTAAAAAAGTCGTTTCCCTTCATTTCAACTTTCCTAGCACAGTGTCAATCTATCATATAATGCCTACGAGTTATGCAATCAAGCGAACTGTGCCGCAATATCTTCAGAATAATAAATATGCTTATCTATCACCTTACGCCTGGCATCCACGCACCAATGTGTGAACCCATTGCCAATCACACTTTGCCAACACTCCGACATCCGCATGCTTGTGCAGACGCGGAGGTATATTCGTCTGATGTAGATACAAATGATTTTTTTTTTTTTTTTGAGGCTTTAAATTTATTAATTTTAATTAATTTGCCTCCAACAAACTATTCTACAATTCCTGTAACAATCCAGTTTGCTTTAAATACTTTAGCATTTTGGTTTCAGCTTTTTCATTATTTCCTAATGATTCTTGTAGATTTAACCTAATTCCTAATTTTTCCCTTATATTATCAAACTTTTTACATCTCGTTAATATGTGGTTTATGTTTAGTTCATCATTACATGTTTCGCAAACATCTGGTGCAAGCTTTCTGAAAATATGGCTTTTCGTTATTCTCGAATGTCCTAAATGACATCTTGTTAAAGCTATTTGTTCCTTCCGTTTCGGTCGATCCTTCCACTTCCTAACTTGCGTTTTAATAGACGCTAAATGATGGTGGTGTTCGTTAGTCCATTTATGTTGATGATTCTTCCAAAGCTCTTCTGAAACCCATTTGGCAATATCCGATGCTGGAACGTCATGTACAGATAATCGCGAAGATCTTCCTCTATTTGCAGCTCGATCGGCCTCTTCATTTCCCTTGATTCCTGTGTGACCCGGAACCCAGCAAAAAGAGATTTTCTTGTTGCCGATGCTTGTTTCGATGGCTTGTATGCAGGAGTTCCGACATTTACCACTTTCCAACGCTTTCAAACAACTTGCTGAGTCTGATAAAACAACGGTTGCGCTATCTTCAGATGCATACACATTCACTGCTGTTGC